>NC_032012.1:26742122-26919329 GCF_001865875.1 Lupinus angustifolius
TTATTGTTAATTATCTATTATTTATATCTGATGTTTATTGTGATAAATGATGTAACTTCTAGTAGTTTCGCTCGAGGCTGAGTTGAGTGAAATGGGTTTTCAATTTTTTGTGAGGTGAAGTGAATTCTGGTTGGAGAAGGTGCTTACATTGCTTCTCCTAGCCCTAAGGAATTTTATGTCCAACCAATTCAGTTAAACTGGTATTGCGCATGATAAGGTGCAAAATGTGGGATGCTTTAAGACAGATTTTGTTGCCTCTAGTTTTCACGTTGCCAAGCATGTCCTAAGCATCTAACTTTTGGGGTGGAGTTAGGCTTAGATATTCTGACATGGTATCGGAGCCTTTCACGATGTTTGGCCACCTATAAATGTCCAGTTGTGATGTGAGGGGTGTGTTATAAGTCTTGTAAAGTCCCACATCAGTTGATTACATGAGAAACAAACCATTTTGGAAGTCTCCCGTGCGAGCTTGCTTTTGGGGTGAAGCTCTTCATTGTTGTATTCTTATTCCATTAATTGTTCGCTCATACAATACCCGGTTGAAGTTCTTAATTTAAAAAAAAAAATGATTCCTCGATTGTGCGGAGATTGCCGTGTATCCACATGAGATTGTCCTTTGCTATAAACTCTTTGGACCAGCAAAACTAAAGCAACATGCAACCCCCGAAATATTTCAACAATATATATGCTGCTAAATGAATAAAAGAGAAGAAGAGAAGTGTTGTATTAGATAGTGTGTACAGTTTAGATGCTGTAATGTGCTTTTAACCATTTCTTTCAAAAGGGGAGCAGTTTGGTGCACATTAACAGAATCAAATTTGATTTTATCCAATCCACAAAGCAACTTTCAACTACAGACATTTTCAATTTTTTTTCTTCTTGTATGACATTTGAAAATAGTTTGAATAAGTCATGCTAGCCATTTACCTGTTGCAAAACTTCTACTCAAAATAGGAGTTGATTAATTCATGTATTATTTGCATTGCTAGTGCTAGCAGAGAATATAATCTGATTTCGGATAGGTCTTTTAACATTTTAGATGAGCAGTTTAGCACACTGGAGATGTTCTTCTAATGTCTGTTTTAATGTCTTCGATATTTTAGATAACCATAGCAGTTTTATAATAATTTTTAGTTTAGGGACAATATACAATCACTTTTAGGCTTTTAGCACATTTTGTTAAACAAGTTTTGGAACATTCTTATAGTGTGTGTGGGGCTCTATTCAGCCATTTAGGTAAAATTGATTCCCTCTATGCTAACTTGCTGCCTTGAAAACCATTGTCATTGATGATCTGTTGGAGTCTGTCCACAACCCAGAAACTAGTCATGTCTAGGTTTGTAATGCTATATTGCTATTGCCTGTGGTACACCCATCTTCTAGTTGCCTTTATTACCATCCTGGACCTAGTAGGTTGCAATTGCTCTCGTTCTTCAGAAGGTAAAAAAGGTCTGGTTTTTTGTTCTTGTCACCTTTTGGCTCATTGATTCTGGTTCAGCAATCTGGAGAGGGAGTAGACTTTGGAAGTCTATCCCTCTAAAGTGACAAACGGCCCAGTCTAATGCATCTGTTCTGGCCCTTGTGGTCTCTGTGGAGATTACTATACTGGATATGGCAAAGGACTCAGCCATGGTTGTTAGTTGTTGTTACCTTGGCTGACTTGTTCTATTGCCCCTACACTACACCAAAGATCAAATTAATTTCTTTTATAGGAACTCAATTACGAAAAACATGAAGTGAAAGGACTAAAACTTGATTAAATTTGAATGCAACGGTAGGAAATAAAAGAATAATTGCGTCTTCTTTTTCTCTCCAAATGCTGCCATTATGTAATATTGTATTGACTATAATTCTGTAAATCTTGAGATTATATTTCTATTTTATCATTTTTATGCATTTATAGTCTTATTAAACAAGTATATCATAAATGAAGACATACTTAAGTTAGTATATTGACATGTTTGCTAGTTAGTATTTATTGTTTGGTAATGAAGGCATGGAGTATGCTCATCTGTTATTTGCCTGTGTATGCTATTTTTGATCCTATCCTGTACCCTACTACTAGGTTCCCAACTCTCATTTTGTTGTATCATGTTAAACCTTTTACATCTAATGAGCTTGTTGTAATGAAAGTTTACTATAATCTTTTTCCTTAATTCCACTAGGTGGGTCAAATGGCCAGCTTTCCTAGTCATATATATATTCCTTTATTTTTTTTAATTTTCATTTTTTATTAGCTACTTGTAATTGATTTTATAAGATGAAATGTGCATTCCTGCAGTGAAGTGGATGGATCAGATTATGAATTTGATAATGGAAATGACAAAACTTGTTCCTGTGCAATCATGTAAATTCGAGCTTCATCAAGATGATAGGGTCTTTCAACACGTTTTTCACTGCTAACACATTCCATCATTCAGCGCGAAGTAAAAGGAGCAAAGATTTGTACACCATCATCTTGAGTGAGCTTCATGATTTATGATAAAATATTATGATGTTGTTCGATCCATGTAGTCGGTCTCACCTAATGGGATTAAGACTTGATTGTTGTTGTAGTGGCTTTAAATTTTGCTCTTCTGCCCTCATGAATCTGTTGTATAATTCTTGTCATGTGTGAATTCTTTCCCTTTGATTCTTCATTTTTATGCTACTGTTCTTGTTTTTATATGGGTTAACAACTAAATTTACTTGTGTGTGTTTTGCAGTTTTGTGCTATGTTGGGTGAATATTATGGTATTTTTGAAAAACAAAAGGTACGAGTGTGCACATATTGTTAAATTAAATGATGAATGTTTTTTTTGCTACATCATAAATAAAAAACAAAAAACAAAAACTAAGCCAAAACATCCAAAACTAAGAAATTAGATGCCCATGCAGGAACAATTATTCAAATCTTGAGACTGGAGCCTGAAAGAGTATCCTTCCTTGCCATAATGTCTACCAAGGAGTTAGCCTCTCTATGAATAAAACTATTCTGTACCACCCAGCAATGAGCAAACAGCTTATTTATTCGACTCACTACTTCGGAAATTTTCTAGTATCTAACTACAAGACTCTCCGTAATAATTGTACAGCCTCCAAGCAATCACATTCAAGCACAATAGACCAAATCCTGCATCCCAAGCCAAAAACAGTCGTTGTTCTATCACAAAAAACTCAACTTTAACAGCAGAACCAACTCCAAAATCAGAGGAAAAACTGAGAAGTCATTTTCCTTCATGATTCCAGATAGCACCACCGCCACCCATGATATTGGAATGCATAGAACAACTGCTATCGATATTAAGCTTCACCTACCCAGCTGTAAGATGAAACCACTGAACGAGAGATATGAGTATAAGATATTAATTATATGACTGTCATTCAATATTACAATGAGGCTCACAACAAATAAAGGAACCATTGCAAATTTCCAGTTTAAAATGACATAGTTGAATCAATTTAACCAATATCGACATGTCAACTTTTTAAAGTATGGTTGTCACATAGGTTTTGCAGTATTGAAATATGATTTTGTAAATGAGAGATAAAAAAATAAAGGGAAAAAATAAAAGGATCAAATTTCCTTACAAAAATGCAACTACTATCATCAGTATCACCCATTCTCCTAATGTGAAAGACTAGCCAAAATTGAATTGGCAATATGTATCCTATACAACATTTATGATGCATGTTGAGGCACTTATTATATCTCCACTCACCACTACACTGTAGCCATCTTTCATTTGAAACTTGGCTATACCTACTCCGAACAAGGATCTTTTCCATTAATTGAGAGATATATGATTGTTTTTCCTCATATTTTCAATAACAAAGTTGTAATTTTATGATAAATAAAAAAATAAAAGTGTGATTTCATGTTGTGTTTTCTGTGTTATTTTGTAGCATTTCCTTCTCCATTGATCCTTACTCACATCTAAGATTCTAAGGTAAGGTCCACCATAAAAATAAAAGAAAAAAGAAAACAATAAAATCAGGTAAAGAAAATGTCTGTGACATCTTCATTGCCATGCCTGAAAATCCCATCATGTTCTTCCTCATCAGCATCATATTCTTTTAGATTCTCTTCTTCTTCAAAATCTTATTACCTCCTTCTCAATCTCCATAGAAAGCAACTACTACTGTTGTTGGTGATGATAAGAAGAATGGTATTGTTACATTAGAGTTTCAGAGGCAAAAGGCAAAGGAGCTTCAGGAATACTTCAAACAGAAGAAGCTTGAAGAAGCAGATCAAGCTCCTTTCTTTGGCTTCATTGCTAAAAATGAGACTAGCAATGGAAGGTAAACCATTTTTTTACTGGGACCCATTAAAAATTGAAGCTTTATGTAGGTTCAATACTCCAATCATGACTTATTTAACAAGCCATGATTTTTAACTCATCGAGTTGTTAATGAGTTGAGTTGGTTCATTGCTAGCAGTAGAAGTCAAGTTTCAGCACCAAAGACTAAAATGTTACATTGTCTTTTCCCAAGTGAGGAGAAATTAAGGTAAACAAACTCCATTTGAAATGTCTAGGATGCACTAGTGCTGAGAGGGAATTCAATTTCATGTCTTGAGCCTTTTTAAGCTCCTTTGAAAGAAACTTTATTTACATATATGTGCTTAATCATATCATTATAATGAAGAAAGAAGCTTCAGGATAAGTCCTAATACTGTACTGAATTCATAATGAGTATAGGGAGGTGTAGAGAAGAGAGAGGTTTAAAGGGAAGAGAGAATTTTAATAATTTGATGTGATAGAAAAAAGGTTTAATAAGTTATGTAAGAGAAAAAGTGGCAGGAATATAAGACTTGTTATATGTTTCCTTGTCCTTTAGTTGAAATCTATGAAGTTCAGATTAAAATAAAGTCTGTAGTGTGCTTTTACATATATGAATATGATAGCAGATATAGATTATGCAGTATTCTTTAATCCTTCAGTGGTAGTGCAGTATTCTTAACTCATCTGAGAGAAGCATTTTTCAGCTACTTGCCTAACTATCTACATGTGTTAAATAATTTATATTCTTTTTGATATTATACCTTTAGTCCTATGGTTATGAAACATGGGCTTATTTCTTCAACTTCTGCCTATTTATTTGACTGTTTAATCTTGAATTATGTTTCTGTAGATGGGCAATGTTTGGTTTTGCTGTTGGGTTGCTAACAGAGTATGCAACAGGCTCTGACTTTGTTGATCAAGTAAAGATCCTTCTTTCGAATTTTGGGATACTAGATTTGGAATGAACATGCCTTTAATATCATATTTAGTCAATCTTTTCTTGCTACCTTCCTTAGTGTAAACATCCTTGATTGATTTGTTTCGTCTTGATTTATAGCAAGCAAGTTTGCTTTCTATACACATACATGAAAGAACAAGAATGATATTTTCCTTTTACACTATAAGCTCATCTCTTGTTGTAGATATGGTAAGCATTTTAGTACATTATACCCAAAAAACTAGTTTATTAGGTAAGAGAGCCTCATAATTAAGTATCATACTGAGTTAGCTATGATACCTAACGATCTTTACTCGAGTATGATAATATTTGATGAAACGAATGGCATTTTATGCTATGGCAGCTATGCTGTCACAGACTCACAGTATTATATAGAACAGTCAAAATACATAATTGGTAAACTAAAAATACATACTATATGTAGTATCTTATTATTAAACTGAAAATACATAATACAAAATAATTGCCTATAAAAAAGCTTTTTATATCGTTACAAAATTTTATGAATCATGGTATTTCCATGAGACTGTGTCGCAGATCTTACTCAACCGAGTAGAGTTATTATTGGTGACACAATTTTCTCTATGAAATATTTCATACATTCTACGTTTGATGAAGTTCTATTTTCTCTACCAAGAAGTGGTGTGTGTTTGAAATTGGAAAATGGGTATGTTTCATATAATAATCGAGTTTGTTCATCATAGAAGATCCACTACTCAAACTCATCAACCTAGAGACAACCATGTTAAACAGCATCACATAGGATCCAAAACAGCATAATAAAGTTGAGTGTAGTGTTGCAAATGCTGAAAGGCTGCTGAAAAGAAGAGAGATGCTGATGTTAATGTACATGATGATGAGTTTATGAATGAAGGGTTGTAGCGAGGGTGAGATGATTGGTAGGTGGGTGGGTGGCCCAGATGGCTAGTTGTGTTGGAAAGTAAGTCTCACATCGCCTACCTCATTATCTTGGGAATGATTTAAATACACGTTGAACTACTCTTCTCATTGTCAATTGGTTTTGAGATAAAACCTGAACATAACGCCAGAGCCCAACTTCTTTCCGGTTGTTATGGGCCAAAAAATACAAAATTTATTAATACAAGGTAGTACTACCAGGCCTCAAATATCTAGAATAAGTCATAAAGGAAAGATTCACCGCTCACAAATTATAAAGAAGATAGGCATATTATTAGGATTCTACTCTGTTCATATAGATTTTGTATAACAAGTTAAGAACATAGAGCATACATCCAAAAGAAAGAAAAGAAAAAGCAAGTATAAGAATGCAACTTTATTACTAATCTCAGTTCTTGAATAAATGTTGAACTCTTTGCTTGTTTGATACAAAGCATGCTATTTCCTATTCCTCTTAGATCATCCAAGAAACTGTTGTGACATTCTGATTGTAGAATATAGATTCCAATACATTCATTTTTTAATGTAAAATATCTTACATCTGCAATCTTTTCCTATATAAATGAAAGCTCTTTGGTTTTTTATACTCTCTTACCTTCAAACTTGAGATTACTAAACACATGCTATTCCACTTGAAGCAAAATATAATGGATGACCATAGTTCACACACCATAGTGAACGAACTTGTTCTTGATCCACTTGAAGCTGTTTCTTACACTTGTTTTAAGCTTCCCCTCCACTGTGAACACATTATAGGCCTTGATTCTCTTCTTTCTCTTAATCTCAGGATCATTTTCTGCACAAAACCCACTTCCCTTCTCACTTGGACCATTAAAGTTATATGAGTTGGATCCTTCTCTGAACTCAAATTCTGAGTAAGAACAAGAGTAGTTGGGAAAGGACTTATTTTTCTCCATGTCCTAATCCTCTTTTCCACTTTTTCTTTGGTTTCCAAAGCATGAAATGAAGCATGAAATGTTTGTATATTACATTAGAAAAGTTGGAACAAGGTGGTTATGTGGTTATAAAGTGGAGTGCTACATCATAATCATGTTGTCTTTTTGTGTTTTGTGAATCATGATGGTCATTGCTAGTGTGGGAAGTGGGACATATCTTTAGCAATATCACCACCATCTTGTGATTTTCATGAACAATTCTATCATACATAAGTTTATGTATATCTAATATCACAATTATAGTCATATGATTCACTCAGATTGTACATTCTATATATCAAATTTAATGTGTATTATCAACAAGATGTTGGGTCGTAAGATCTCGTTAGATCCCCAGTATGACCAAAATATCAATGATTCGATTCCTGAAAGTGATATTTGTTGGGAGAGATATACACACTCCGAAATAGATTAGTTCCGTATATAAAAGGATAAGAAAATTGGTAATAACAAATAAATTTAATATGTATTGCATAAAGAAAATTTTGTAATAATAATAAAAAAGGTAATCAAACACATCTAACCACCACATACTATGAATTTATGATACAAATATCATACTATGAATTATTTTATTAACTATTCCTATTAACTATTTAATATGATTGTATTTCTGTAAACATGAGTTAGATATATTAAATTAATGGAGATCACTGAATATGAATTATTCAAGTGGAAGGAGGGGACCAAATTGGTTCATTGTTTATTTCTTGATAATGAGATAAGGCACTAAGGTTTTGCTTTGAACAAATGCCAAATCGCCATTTGCACGCTATAATAAATATACACTTATATTGTTTGGTCCCATCCCTTCTACTATTTGTGAAAACAACATAAAGAAAACGGAAATAGTTGGAAATATGTTCTTTATTACCCACCTTATGTTTTGGATTTGTTCTCATAACTAATTCATTTTAATTCTCCCCAATTATTATGGATTAAAAAATATCATTTTTTGATGGATCAAAAAGTAAACCATTTACCAATAAGGTGTTGGTCTAGTAATGTAAGACTTCACTGCATCTTAGGATGACCAAAAAGTCAAAGAATTATTACGAATGACACTTATTGAAAGAGACAATCATATATCATAAAAGAAATTAGTTTTTTATCTAACAAAAGTGAGATGATATGCTAGGTATTACAAAAAAAAAAAAAATAGTAATAATGTATTAAGACATAAGAATGCATAACTTTTCTCCATATGCTCTAAACTTTTATTCATATGTTTAACAAACATTTAGATACAGTACAAGCCTTTATTTTTTCAAACTTACTAACATGAATAATACGAAATGATAAAAACTCACTCTACTTAGATTTTCCATCACTCTTTCTATATCTAATGAATCACTTAACACAAAGAGACATGGAATATTTATTGATCCCCATAGCATAAAATATGTCATATTGATTATGGACCCAGTTACATTGTTTGTATGAATTCTTCCATAACATGAGTGAACAATGATGATTTGTTTTGCTTATTCCTGAGAGAACAGTTAGCACGAATTTGTCCTTGAGTTCCAGTGAAAACATTAAGGTGAGCCATTTTAAGCATAGCATTCACAAATTTCTGAAAGAACAAACTCTGGTTCACAGCAAAGCTAGTGACAATGTTCTTAGTCCTCTTATGAGTATACAAATCTTGGTCTGAAGTAAAAAAAATATAGTTATGCATACTAAATTGTTTAGAAATAGTTTCATGTTAAAGACTTTAGTTAAGAATTCAATATTTTAAAATTAAATAGCATTCAGAATCATGATTCATTTTGAAGATATTTAATAGTTATATGCAGCATTGAGGTAAATATGTAGCTGCCAAAGGAGAGAATAGACCAACATATACTTTACTTTAAAAACAAATATGTAGCCCCTTTTGCTCAATTGGACAAGAAACTATACAAACAAGTTGAAAATATAATCTCTCATTTGCTTACCCTCTATTCTTCAACACTAATCTAGCTCCACTAACCTGAAGAATTAGTGATGGATATGAGAAGATAAATGATTGAAAGAAAAAGTCAGAGAACATATCATAGTTATGAGTAAAAGATAATAAACAAGTTCATCATCTGCATAAAAAATATCCACTCCTATATCCAGAACCATTCTCACTACTGTGTTTTAATCAACCATTAAGGTTGTCCTCAAGTACTTAACAAAAATCTCATATGTTCTGCAGTTGAGAGAAGGAGATACGGACTACTGAGCCCGAAAGTGATGTTGCGTGCTTGCACACAAGAGCTTCAGTAGCTTGCTCCTCGTTCTCGAACTGAACAAGAGCTTGCTTTTTCCCATTCATTTCGAAGACCTTGCAATTCAGAATGACTCCGTGGTCCTCTACCAGGCTCACAATATCTTCTTCAGTGATGTCTTGCGGGAGAGTGGACAAATGGATCATCCACGTCGGAGAGCAGCAGTATCGATAATTCTTTGCAGCATTACGATTGAATCGATTCAGGTTCGAATTGCCATACTCGCGTGTGTCAGCACCTTGGAGTATCGTTGCATGTTTTGAGAAGTTCAACTCTATCGGCTTCCCAAACAGCAATGCTCCCTGTATCTCAAAGTAAAAATGTTTCAGTGATAATCTTTAAAACTAGAGTGGGAGGATCCAGCAAAAAAATCCTTGTGATGTGCACTATCCATCATCATAATGCAAATTTGCTACCAAGCCAGTATAGAAAATGAAAAAAAATGCAGTTCACGATCATTTATTTTCACACTGAACCAACAGAAACTATGAACTTATCTATGCATCGCTTTGTTTATTCAAATTTAATGACAATAAACGTTCTCAGCCTTTCAGGACATTACAACTATTGATTTTTTATCAAACATGTTTGATGTCAGCATCTCATGGCATTGACCAATACTGGTCATGCATGCAGAAACCAAACAAATAAAATCAGAGGAACAATAAAAATGCCACACAATGCTTTTTATAGTAAAAAAATCTTTAGAATAAACATAACATACATTAAATAAGTTTCCTCTCCTTATAAAATATATCATTCAAGTTCAGTCTTGTTCCATATATAAAGGCCTCAATAAAATAAAATCAGCAATAAGTGAAGTTAATTTTAAAACTGGGTAAAAGATTTTCATGGACCCTAGTAGACAATGACAGAAGATATCGTAGAAACTTCTTTTTTCTTCTAGTGTGAATGCATAATTGTGAGGGTTTGCTAAAGAGCATACAAGTTGAAGTAAATTTTGTTATGAACAGAATACTTACCAATTTACCATAAATTTTCACGGGAAACCGAAAGATTCAAGAATGAATTAAAAACAGGCATGTGGAAAACTAGAACCAAACGTGTGAAAACTAAATGCTATTCTGCTCTTACCAAACTTCAATTTGTTTTTAAAATGTTCAGAATAACTGAGCAAACTTGTGATGGATTGTCGAATGTAACATGGATATTGTCCATGAAAAGTATTGAAACAATATACATAATGATATATAGCAAGGAACAACTATAAAAAATATAACAAACAACGATAACTTCTCTCTTTATTAAAAGATATAAAAAAGATCTAGTATAGCAACAATGTATGATCAGCAAAGTATACATGAAACAAACCTTCAGAAAGTGTACTGCTAATTCAGATTGGAAACCATCTCCCATCTGGACAAGTGCATGATCTGGTTTGTTCCGGAGAAGTTTAATTCTCACAATGTTCCCATAAATGGAGAACAAGTTGAACAGTTTATCCTCATCTATTCTCTGAAACAAACAAATTTCAAGCTAAATAAGGACACGGAGAGAGAGAGAGAGATGAACTTCTAGATAAAGCCAGACAAAGTGCTTACATCGGGATTCAGATTTGAGACAAGAATAGTACACCTGTCATTTCCCCCCGTTATTCCAGGAGGCAAATTTCCCCCAAAGGCAGCTGCAATGGCATCAGCATTCGCCATCTACATTTCAATAAATAAATAACATAAATATATAAACAGCAAAAGAAAAAAAGCAGCGCATTTGCATGTGTGTCTGCAATCGGCTTATTGAAAACATCGTAGTAATATGTTCATATTAATATTATCATGTCATTCATCTCAAAATGGAAGTAACTCCCACAGTTCAAGAAGTAAAAATCAACAAACTCACTCCTGCCTCTCTCAATCACACCCCAATTTAAGAAAAATCAATTTAAAAAAATAAAGCCTTATCATTGAGTTATTTTGCAGGAGATCAACGAAAATTCCGACAACTTAATAGGTTATAATCATACAAATCTGATATTCTGTACATTCATATTTTAGAAGGACTAGTAAAGGAAGAGATCAACCATCATACATCTCTAATGCTACTTTTAGTAAGATATAATAATAAAAGTAACTTCCTCGTGTATTCAACAGTTCAAGAATAAGCTCAGATGGGACTTCAACTTGATGCAAAAAATACTCACATGCGAAAGTCCACCTGAAAAGGGAAAGGGACAAACATTAGGGCACTAAAAATGCAATAGGACAAATAAACCAAACCAGCCAAAGCAGTATAAAATAAATTTAAGCACCTCCCCTTGCGCCTGACCCATACATATTTCCTGCATCAGGCTGCTTGACCGGAGATTAAGGATAAAAGAATATTAGAATGGATTTAACAAAGATCAGCAGTAATATTTGATTAATAAGTAGATAAATAAGAATCGAACAGAACATACTTGTGAAGGTCTGCCTTTCTGCTCAGTAGGGAGATTCGGGTTTGTGAAGTCCCTGTGAAAGACAAGTATGAATAAAGTCAGCAACAATGTCATAAGAGTTAAAAAGGAGGGTAAGAAACTGAACAAAAATAGAAAGACAATAACGGAATGAATTACCTTGAACGGTCATTATTGTAGTTCACTTGTAATTCATCAAGGCTGTAATTAGATGAATCAGGCATCCATATAAGAAAATAAAATAAATAAATAAACGAAGAGAAAGAAAAGGAAAAGGTATAAGGTTTGGGGTCAAAATAGACAAACACAAGCATAACAGAAATTTAAACCTGAAGGTGACAAAATATACAAAGAAATTGATATAAATTTAACCTACTTTGAGAACTGAATGTCCAGCTGACAGCAACCATCATAAACATTGCGTCCCTAGAAATTTCCAAAATTCCAATCACCATTCAAAAACTATATCCGAATTAAAAAGCCATGCAAATTAAAGCCCCAGGTTTAAAGGAGATATTAAACAACCTGAAGTGCATTTTTCGCTGTAACAGCACTCTGACGTGATTGATACTGAATGAGAGCCTGACAGCCTACATAGTTTGCAAATACATGATAAAATGATTAGTAGAAAGCACACAAATTATACATGCATAAGTCCAATATAATGATAATTTTCCGTTCATAAAAAATGCAATCATAGTCCTTAACTCTAATAATAAGGAAAAGGCACATAGAACAAGAAGCAAGTCTTGTCCTACTATGTGAGTTGGCTACATGGATGAATCAGCATGATTAGGTTCTTTCAAAAGCAAAACTTTTAGTAAAAGGTTTTGTTAATTAAATACAAAAGGAAGCAAAATGTATATTACTAAATAAATTATTGCATGACAAAACTATATACTCGATCCAAAAAGATAAAAAAACAATCAGGAATGAAAGAAGAGAAAGGGAGAAATCTCAGAGAGCTGACCAGCTGACTTCTGAAATGTTACAATCTTTTCCACAGATCCATGGGGAGAAAATACTCGATGGAGCACATCCACTGTCATAGGATAAAGCACGTGATGAATTGTAACTAAGAGAATTCGGTTTGGCTGCACATCCAGAGATTCCCGACCGCAGAACAGCATAGAGAAAGAGAAGAGACAGAGAGAAAGGAGAATGAATAGAGAAGTAAATGATAAAGAGTAAAAAAACTATAGAAGGTAACAACTTAAAACCCACTGAATAGGAAGAGCCTAATAAAATAATAAAAATGTGCATGGTGAAAATATCACAAAATAAAGGTACAGTGCCAAAAACGGGGTTGGTAATTTCTTTCTGCTTTATTGAGCAATACACAAGATGAAGCTTACATTATTCAACTAAAAAACATAGACACAAAAAATACCAACCTCATCTCCTCGTCCTTGATTTTGATCCATTGGTGCCAGTTCCTGATGTGAGGAAAACTGGACATAAACATTCCTTCCCCTAGAATAAAATAATAAGAGAATTAGATTGTCAAATAAATCTCAACATCAATGTGAATCTATGAAGCCAAGATACTTCAAAAAAGGGATGCAAATCTATGACTCGGTGACAAAATATAGATACGTTTCAAATCTATGACTCAATGAGAATCTATGAAGCCAAGATACATTTGATGTTTTCTAAATGTGCTTCTCTCCCTTATATACAATACCCTTTTTTAATTGAACTAATCATGGCATTAGAAATTAATTTAGTAAAGATGCTTTTAAATTGTAGACTACTGTATAGAGCTGAAACTTCTTCTGAATTGTACTAAAGATGTTTTTGTTGATATTCAAACATAAGGGGGGGGGGGATATATTATGATATGGGTAGAAACTGTTATTTTCTTATGATCACAAATATCATTTTTTGGTAAATTGTAATCATCATGGTTATGTATTAACAGGAAATGATTAACGCCTCTTTACAAATATTCTGCATCTATACAAAAGATATGTTTTTCATACATTTCTGTTAACACATCATATCTTGAATTCAAAAAATCCTTCTGTTGTACTAAGTATCTGAGATTCTTAGTAGTGAAGAAATAAAGCATTATAAATCTCTGAATGACATCTATGATCAAGTTATCAAAACAATTGTCAAGCCAACAATGCACAGTTTTGAAAGACAAAACTAAAGAAGCTAATGATACCTTATGTTTGGCTGAACATTTTCATAAAATTGTAAAGCACTAACTGCTGTAGCAACATCTTGCATTTGGATAAGAGCCTAAAAACATTGCACATTGTACAAATAAAAAATTACAAAATGAAGCACCCTTAAAATTCAAGGGAGAACAGAAAGTCTCATTCAAAGGCATGAAAAACAAAACCTGATTCTTTGCTCGCAGCATCACTAGCTTTGTTATGACTCCAAAAGACTGAAACAGCTGAAGTAAATCATTCTGCAATCAAAGGAGGCAAAAGTTATAAATCTTTCAAGATTTTTCTGAAACTAAGACTTCGAACAACATTTTGATGAGAAAATAACCTATACTAGTGAAGCCACCCGTATACAAATATAAACATTGTGAATCTAGTTTGGGGACACACATTAGAGCAAACAAAAGATGGCTGGAGTCAATTGATGAAAAAAAAGAGAACAATGTACAAGATGTTTAAAATCAAGTTATTCCTTTACATTATTTAGGGTTTATTTGGTTCAGATTCGAAAATAATTTGATCATCAGATAACAGTAATCGCAAAAAATACAATCTCTCCTCACCCAAAACAGTTGTAGAAAATAGCTTATGTTATGTTATTGTCAAACAACTTCCTTTAGAGATTATCATTTTGGAGCGGCAATAAGTATTTCTTTTTTCTCAAAAAATATTCTGAACCTAACACCTCCGTTACCGCCTCTTTCATTCACTGTTTTGGCCAATGCCTAGTTCTGGTTACTTCAAAACAAAGTTAAGGTAATTAAGCAATTGAGTCATAGTATAGCCATGACATGATCCTATTATCAAAACAAATGGCAGACACAAACATCCAACAAGGGAGAGAGAGGGTACTTCAGTTATCTCCTGCCCCACATTTCGAACATGAATGACCTTGGAAGGTTCAGCCATTGTGAATTAATTAACCTGTAAAAAGTAGGGAGAAAAAAACAAACTCAATCACTTCAAGTTCTTTTTTCTAGTCCAATTTATAGCATCAAACTACATTAACTCTCTACTTTGAATCCAACTAAAAACAAGCAATAGAAGTTGAAATTCACATCACTCATGCTTTAAAATGCTTACTGAAACTGAATAACAAGCTAAAAAGTACAAAAAAAATCATATTCAATTATTTTTTACAAAACCCAAATGCTTAAATCACAGTGCAATACCCTTTTATGTGCAAATAGTGAAAGAAGAAGAAGAAAAAAAATCAAATTTTGATTTGATACCGGAATGAAACTTGCATACCCAAATGGAGAAACTGAATCTAGGGACTAAAGAAATGAACAAAATCGCAAGCGAGGAAAAGGGTATTTCTCAAATTCCATGTCAGGAAAAGTGGAAAATGAGAAAGAGATAAAACATGCCTGAGAGAGAGAGAGAGAAGAGTGAAAAATGTGGTGAATTTGATTTTGATGCCCTATCTATCATAAATTGTATGTGTTAATGTAACATAAAAATTAATTAATAAAAAAATCGAGAATGAAGATTTTGTTTACTTTATGGCTTTTACTAAATCTGTTTTTTTCAGTTGATTATTTTCTCATTTAATTAATTAATCACTTAAGTGTATATTGTTGGATGAAAAAAATTAACCGGTAAAATTGGAATATGGATTAATAAAAGCTGCTCTTAAGCTTTTTCAAAATTTTGCCTTTAAAAATTGTAAGCTCTCTAAAAGCACAAAATTCTTAGTTTTTGCTGAAGAGTATGTAGTCAAAAGAAAATAATATAGCTTTATTAATAAAATGGTCCCAACACTCTTATAACAACTTGTCCATAAATGGTTTGAGCTGCTACTGTTCACTAGACTTTGCATTTCTGTTACAAAAATATATATCCTATTATATTCTCCTACAAATCCTCCTCCCCACAAAAAGATGATATGTCCTCCCCACAAAAAGATGATACGTGTCATAATAAGATAGTTTAATTATTAATGATTGGATTACAAGTGACATGTGTCATTTTTTTGTGAGTAAGAGGATTAGTAGGAGGATATAGCAATGCTTAATAGAGTGGATCAAAAGATGTGCTCCCCACATCAAATCAATAAAAAAGGGGAAAACATGTCATAAATATTTTTCATTATATCATCAGTGCTAATTATATATAAAACTAATATTATTTTAAGGATAACGAAGGCATATTACAAATATAAAATTAATGTCAACGTGATAATATTTGTTACCTAAATCAATCATTACATTAAACCAAAGATTAGGACAATGCAAAAACCTAGCACACACGCAATTAGTATAAAATCAAAAACTAGAAGAAAGCCCATCAAAACAACCACTAAAAACATGAAAAAGGTGCAAACCATATAAATAAACAAAATTTGTAATAAAACTCAAGTAACATAAATATCCATGAATTACAAACTTGAAATGAAAACATAGAAAGCTTTAAAAGATGATATTAATAATAGTCCAAGAATTTGAAGCCAATTAGCATAATTATGCTTTGAGGCGACCAAAGAACTTTTGCTTCTCTTCTGTTGTCTGAAAACGACCATGCCCAAACTTTGAAGATGTATCAATAAACTTGAGCTTGATATCCTCAAGTGCAAGACGAGAAGTTTGTTTAAGCAAGGATTGGCGCAATGTTATAACCCTTTTCTTAGGACCAACACACCCTCCCTTAATCATCAGATAATCATCTTTCACTATACCATAGTGTGGGAACCCACCCATTGGAGTTATGTCTTTCTCAGTCCTGGATCAAACAACAGAGTTATAAATCAATTCCATTATCAACTTATGTTAGATATAAAAGAACCAAAATATCGGCGAGTTACTCACCTATCAAAATCGGTAACAGCTTCGTGAGACTCTTGTCCAGCTTTGCCAAGCCTGTAAATCTTCTTGTTCAGCTCGGTTCTGTGATGGTATCCATTCTGACCAGCTCTAGCAACAGTGAAAGAAACTCTAGCAGGATGCCAGGCACCAATACATGCAACCTTCCTCAAACCCCTGTGAGTCTTACGTGGGAGACGGGTAACGCCCCAACGGGTGACCACACCTTCATAACCCTTACCTTTGGTCACACCTATGAGGTCGATCATCTCATCCTTCTGGAACACAGCATCAATAGGAACCTGTTTCTCAAAGAAACTGTATGCAAAGTCCACCTTCTGTGGAATAGTCCCACCGTTTACCTGAATCTCCATGATATGGGCTTTCTTCTGCTTCAGCCCCTTCAATTTCCTGATCTGTGATAATATCCGGTGGCCTTTAATTTAGGATTTAAATGAATGCATGGTTATAGCATATTATACTACACAACAATTGCAAAATAAAAATAAGAGAAATTTGGTATATAATGTTAAATATAACTCCAAAAACTAGGGGTGAGCAGGTGCAGGTAGGGTCGGGTCTCATCGGGTAAATATCTAGAACGGCTAGGGACCAAGCGTGACCTGACCTCACTCATCCCAGGGTCACACACTCATCATATTTGTGTGTGCCTCTGTTACTAACACATTTTTAGTCGAAAATATTATTGATTCTCTAAGTTTTTATGAATATGTATGAAATTTAGTCGGGTCTAGCGTCAGGTGTAAAGGATGAACCGGTCGATATTCATGGGTCGAGTTACCTTCGGGTCAAGGGCAAATAAATGAAAGTACTAAAATTAGAACAAGTGGGAGTCAGAAATCTCGTGTGGGAAGTGCTGCTCATTGCACCAAATTCCATGGTACTGCATTGGCACAGTAATTTCATCATTCTCATGAAAAACAGGAACTTTCTAACATGAAACTATGCAATGACATTGTTATGGTGTAAATACCTGAGTGTGAGCCAGAACACGGACAACAGTAGCATACTTCTTGATTTTCTGAAGCTGTGACTCAATGTTTTTCTTCCCATCTTCAGATTCATACTGCTTTGAGTATTTAGTGAAAGCCTTCTTCTTAGACTTGGACCAGTTCTTATAGAATCTACGCTTAATCTCCTCACTCAAATGCTGAGCCCAAACAGTATTCAATGTTCGAAGACCACGTGGAGTTTTCACATAACCCACAACTCCAACAACAACCATTGGAGGAGTTTCAATTATGGTCACAGGCTCACATGTTTCCTTCTTGTGAAGCTCTAATAAAAAATAAACAATCATAAAATTAGACAACAGTTTTTTAAACTTACTCCTCATCCTCGGCATAAAAATGAGACTCACTTGATCCAGGTTTGTCAACCTCTCTGACAATGTGGGTCATACCAGCCTTGTAACCCAAGAAAGCAGTGAGTTTTGGTGATTGGGTTGGGTCATCTTTTGGGAATGCTTTGACTTTTCCTCTGTGACGAGCAGCACGCTTTCTAGGGAGAAATCCAAGTGAACCATGTCTTGGGTGTTCGAACTTCCTGTGAGACATTCTCAACTTGCTCCTGCGGCTACTCACTCTACAACCCTATCAACTTTATCTCTTTCTTTTATGGGCCCATGTTTTTCCTTTTATCATGGGCCCGTGGTTTTTCCTTTTATCATGGGCCTTCTCTCAATTTACTAAACCAATGTGGCCCATCAAATATTACAATTATTAGTGTTAAGTACTTTTCTAATGCACAACCAAAAAAGAAAGTATATTTCAAATGTTTGAAGACATTTTCTTTGCATATAAGATCATACTGAAATATTTACATGGTGCAAGATTAAACATACCATATTGTAATGACTAGTGATCTTTGTATATAATGTACTGAGGGAAGTCCAGTATATAAATGGTTGTGTAAGTAATATCAACGGAGAAAGATGATAATATTCTCCACTCTTCCACTAATATATCTTCCATACTCACCCATGAAACTATTTTCCAATTTGTTTCCCAAAAGTCTTGGTCTTTTTCCTATCCACTGAACAACAATGAATTTGTACTTTTTCTTGTGATAAATGAAACCGGGTATAGATCATGCAATTGACGATGAAACTGTATTATTTTCATTTCCGAGCCCATTAGTTGTTTGGTGAGGGAAAATGAAATTTTTGTGTGTAAAGTTTGATAATTGGGTTGTCAAATATACAAGGATGATAAAGTAACAACCAATTGTAAGTGTTGACCAAAACTTAGCCCGCAATTCACATGTCTTATAAAGGCCCAATTAACCCAATGTTCACTCCTACTCAGTTAGGCCTACTGATTCAACTCAGAATTGTGACCACTTAAGTTTAATGAAGATAACATGTCCCAAATCTTATCTCCAGCTCTATCCCCGACAATAAAGTAAAAATAGAAAATAATAAAATTTTAATTCTTTTAATTGATATAATATATTTTCATTTATGCAAGATATGTTTTGGAACAATAGATGATTGTTCCTCAAATTCAAATGAAAATCATACATCAAACTTTATCATGAACCAATGACAATGAAGTAAACATATTAAAAAAATGATTTTTTTAACTAGTATGACATATTTTCATAGATGTCAGACATAGACAGCGTATCTTTTCCCTTTCACATTATCCATCCTAGTCATTTCATTCACCATTTTTTTGGGTACTTTTTATTTTTAAAGCTATGGTGAAGAGGCTACTAGCACAAAGCAAAGGGACCAAGCAAGGTGTCCTAAAAAAATAAAAGTGGCTTTAAATTATACTTTAGACCAACAATTTTTTATACATGTGAGTTTGTTAGTGGGGTTTTAGAAACAATGGTGAGTTCAGAGATCCCCCACCATAAGCCCTTTTTGTAACATGCATTGGTCACCACATCATGCACCTTGGGACCTCATAATTGATCAATTCAAAATGTTCATTTCACCATTTACTTTCATAAGATTCCTTTTATATTTTATTCAAACTCTCTAATCATCTATTGGTTTCCAAAATAAATATTCCATAAAAAAAAGTGGTGCCATTCTAATATTAAATATGAAAAGTGGTAAAGATGGAGAAATTAGAGAGCCTAAGAAAGAAAGAAAAACAAAAGCAGCAATAAATTGCTTTCCAAATCCAAAGAACAAAAGGTTGTGCTAAGGATTCTAAAGTAGAATGTAAGAGCATCTTAGTACATGGTATAATCATCACTCTTAAAGCTACTTTGGATAATTTCTCTCTCTCTTTCTTTTCTTTTTTACATAAGTTACCCCTTCATCAATTCTTCCTTTCTAGTCCTTACTCCTTACAGCAGCAGCAGCAGCAATAATGTAACAATTGAGTGCACAACAATGTGAAATCCAAATGGCCCATTCATCACAATCTGCATTCACTCATAATACAATTCAAAATCCCATTCAATTATCCATCAATCTTACTACACATTCATGTGCTATTGCTCATAAAAGTATAGCACATTAAGTTGCTATTTGCCTAAACACACACTTCCATATTAAGGTGCATTAACATAAGAACATCTAACTAAAGAGATAATATAAACTCTGCAATTTCTTTTATTTTAGTTGGGTTATGTTAACCTCGAACTTGAGGGTCAAGGATTAGGACTTAAATCAAATTTATATTGAAAAACTAAGTTCACTAGTTTTTAAATTAATAAAATCAGACATTTCTCAATGCAAAGTTACTCTTCTAAACTTTGTGACAGTCACTTAATATATGAGGTACTAAGGTCAATATTAGGACTCAATCATGTGAGATTTTAGTGAACCAACAAATCTTTTTATAAGCACAAGCCTGCATTTATGTATCATAACTCTATGGATTGAGCCGAATCTATGCCCCCTTTACTAATTAGTGAACTGAAACAAAAAAAAATCAAGATTTTGTTGTCCAAGATCTTGTCCAACAGTAGTGAAACAAAAAAACAGTAATAGCTAAACCTTAAAAAATTTAATCTACCTGTTGTGACAACTTATAAGACATGACATGAGTTAGATTTTAAAATCTAGGCACACATAATTCAATTTTGCATTATTTTTTAATCATAGATTTGCATTATTTTGTTTGAGAGTAACGCATGAATGATGAATGATTTGTTGATAGTGTAAAAACATTTACACTATCGGTATATACATATTAAATCATATGAGTTATGAGATAAGAGTATTCATTCACCTACTACTAATTGACCTACCATTTTTATGACAATATGGCTTATATTGTGTGACAAGATATTCCATTAATTAGTGCATGTTTTTGTGGAGAGAGAGAGAGGGGGGGGGGGGGTATGGGGTACCTGTCCTTGAAGGGCAGAAGAAGTAGGTAAGGGGCGTATGGTAGCAGAGTCAACTTCACCAGTTGGAAGAGGAACTGCAGGGTTACTATTAATGAATGGCATGCCATTGCTACCACCACTTTTCTCAGGTACTAATGGAACTGTTCCACTTGGTGATTGTGCTGGTGCTTGACCAGGACGAAATGGCCATGGAAATGTAGGTGAAGATGACACTTCTCCTCCAGAAGAAGGTCCTAGTGCACTTTCCATTGGAGCATTTGCTGAACCTTGTGGCTGTGGTGCTGGTGGAGATGCTTCTTCTGATGATGAAGAAGAAGAAGAAGTTCTTACCTTTATGGCTAGCTTTTGTGAACCTTGGCATGCTTTGAAGGAGCCATTGTTGAAGGTAAAGAAGAAGTAACCAAGGCGAGATGGGTGCCACTGACCAGAACAAAAATTTTAATGCAGAATGGTTAATAAAAATTGAAAGTTTAATTCTTTTCACATAAAGTTTGGATTTTGAAGCCATTTTAGAGTACCCAGATGAAATTTATATGGGCCTTACCGTGTAGGAGGTAGTAATGGGGTTGGTGAGAATAGTGGCCTGATTGAAATTGCAGAGATTGAAGGCTTTCTGGTTCTTGAAAATGTAGAGATTGTAGTGCTGCTTATGCTTGAAAACTGAAACATGAGAAAAAGCAGAAAGTAATGTTAGTTGCTGGTATTGTAAAACTTTGCTTAGTTTGTTGGTGAGAATTAGAACTACTTACTGATGGAATCACCAATGGAGACAGTGGGGTTCTTCCACTCAGAAGATCCATCTACTATAAGTGTGGTGGAATGGGAAGGTTTGAACAGTAGCAAAGGTAGAAAAAAGAAGAAGAAGGAAAACAAGGACATTGTGATGAAACTGCTTTTGTTTTTTTAGAGGAGAGTGCTTAATTAGAAGAGGCTTTGTAGCTTTGAAGTTGTTTTTATCCCTGCCCCCATCTCTCTCTATCTGGGGGTAATTATGGAATAACAAAAGAAAAAGGGTTTTGAAAACTGTGTTTGTGTGGGGGAAGGGAGAGAGAGAGAGAGTGGGGAAGGAGACTGTTAAATTGTCAGAAGTGTTTGTCTTTTCATCAAGAAGAGTTCTATTGTGTGGGACCAGACATGGTCTATTTAATTAAATATAAGTTCGAGTTTAAATGTTAGATATCACCTCTTGACCCAAAATTTACAACTTTAAGCATTAAGTCTATAGATTTATCTATTTATATGTTTTTTAATTCGTTCGTTTTTGCTCAATATGAAACTTATTCATTCATACTGGAATACCCAACAAATCTTAAGATCTAGAGCTGAGTTCTAATTAAAAATAATCTAACCACTAGTTGTTGGGATAGTGTACTTATATTTTTACACAGCAAAAGAACTTATTTTTGTCCACACCATATTTTTATATGGTTATTCCTCTTACAAAATGGTATCCAAAGACCATAGTAGTACTCAAAATTAAAAGAGAAGTTGAAATAATATACAGGGACACAATAACAAGGAGAATTTGGGGCTCTGGAGTGTGATGATGGAGATTATAATTCTAAAATGATTAGTGCTGTTATTATAAGCATGCAGTCAATATCATGTTTCATTTTTCAATTCAGAATCTTTCTCCTTGGGTGATGAGAAATAATTTTGCCTTTCTCCTTTACCCCATATATTTTAATCTTAAAAACTCTTTCCTTCAATGCAATGGTGCTCATACTTTGATGCATAAAGGAATGCTTCATCTCTCAAGGTATCCCTTTTCAACATGTAATCTAATGTAACTATAAGGAAAAATAAAGCAAGTTCATATAGACAAAACCAAAAATCTTAAACATACAACAAAAACACTATGACAACATGAAATTACCTTACTAAGCATTATCATTTTGAAGTAAGCTGTTCTGTTCTTCATTAGTTCTTGGATTATGGCATTGCAATTATTTTTTGTTTGGCTTTTCATGTTTCAATTGTCGGCATCACTTCTATATAGAGCTTTCTATTACTGATATAATGTACTGTCAGTTCATATTATCATTGTCTAACTTCTTTTTTTGGTATCCTTAGTACCTTTTGGCTAAAGAAAAAAGTACACGCGACAATTAGTTGGACAATGAAATGAAATGGCAACATACATAAGTATATGCAGTTTGAATAATGCCATATTGCAATTTCACTCTGCATAATAATAATGCAAATTAATAACACCTATAGTTTGGGTCATAAATTTCAGCTACACCTAAGGTCTGAAGTCCAACACATAAACATTAGATTAATTTAAAACGTGGCTTCTCTTGTTGATGAGTATTGTAAAATGGAATAAGATCGTCTCGGCATAGAGAGGCAAATAGTTGTTTTTACTCATGTTTTCATTAGCAAAAATGTGATTTTATAATAAACAAAAATATAAAAGTATCATTTCATGTTACTTTTTGTGTGTTATTATGTGATCATTACTCTATAAAATGGTACAGTACCATGAAAAGAAGAGGAGTTAGATATGGCGCTGGATGTAGGTAGCAGCTTTTCCTCTGATTAGCTTTTATCTCAACTTGTGGTCCAATATCTTATAGTCTAAAGACAAGTGACCAAAACGACAAGGTCAAATACGACAAAGAGAAAACATTACACTTGCTTTGCTTTGTCTTTTGCCTATGTAATCCTTAACTCGTTCCTCCTTGCCCCCTTTATTTATCAAGATTTCTCTTAATTTATAAATAAAATTAATCTTCGGTATCCTAGGAGAAGTAAAGAGGAATGTGAACTTTTTGTTTAAAAAATTGAAAATAAATTCTAGAAAATCACTAAATAATTATTCACAATAAGAACATCTCGAGTTGGTATTTTTCAACAAGCATTTGCCTATCTCTCTGCATTAGTTATTATCTTTAACATGAACACAAATTTCAAGGCGAAACATATAAAACAATTTCTATATACTCAACACTCTAAAATCTAAATAGATGTGTTGTAAACCATGACTACACTAAATACCAGTCTAAAATCCCATTTGGTACTAGTAATACATCTGCGCTTCTAATCTATATGTTCCAATTCCAAACTGCTGCCTTTATCTCCTCAGAATAGGCAATGCCTCAGGTTTCGTCAGCAAAACTGGGATAAAGTTGAGTCAAAAGATCTCGATTCAAGAATTCCTTCTATATCTACATATCAGCAACCACGCGAGGTGGCTTTCGCTTCTCCACAATAGGGATTACTTTTTCCATCAGCTGCATCAACACCAACCAGGTCAGTAGTGATCTGTTCACTTTCTGTGGCTAACATCTATTCTATAAATCCGCATCCTTTTCCAGTGATAGGCTCGTAACTAAACATAATGCTAATACTAATAAGCTTCATGATATTGATACAAACAAATTGGCTGAATAGTGAATACCATACTTGGAAAACTAATTCATTTGAATCTTCTCTCAAGGAGAATTCAGTTAACTTGCCTAATCCTTGATATATCCCATATTGCATACAAGCAATCTTACAGGAAGACTGCACCGGCTTTTTCTTTGATCAGAGGAAATTTCATGAATCACTAAAACATATGTGCATTCATGATTCACTACCAACCATGCTGCAATATGAAGTAGCCTTAGGATAAGGTACCAAGTGGGAAAGAATTTATGCACTACAACACAAACTAACATGACGGCAAATCCATACCTGCTTGTACGTTTCTCTTCTCTTCTCAGCCTGCACACAAATATCTTTTGTGAGAGATCAAAGAAAGCAGAAGGAAACAAAAGCAAGAGACACACAAAATTTGATTCAGTGTTGCATGGAATACTCAAACCCCTTATGTTCATTTCCATGTATTGGGAACTAGTTCCAAAACATGGGCCAGTGCCGGTTATGACACAGAACACTTACAGCATCATTTCAAACTCAAACATGGTAGCAAAAAAACAAGCTCAGTAACATGTGGTAAGAGAATAAAATAGGGAGTTCATACCTCAGTCATATATAGAATGACAAGTTGAGTGACCAAATTCTTTGAGTGAGTGAGAAACATATTTTTCCCATCCCAACAAAGGCTTTCTTGTTGGGTTTGAAGTTTATTCATATTTCATAATGATCTGATTCTAACAAGGGGGGAGCATTCTCGAAAGCATGGTGCAACAGAAATCCAGAGTATTGCAAACACAGCTTACTATCAAATTATAATTTTTTTCAAACTCAGAACAATGAATCTCAGAGTCATAATTTTGACAAACTTGGTAAAGATGCCTGAACGTTAAATGTATAATAGCATAATCCTTATAAGTTATAAAAAGGGCTACCAGTGGTAGACAAAAAAAAGGTTATCTAATAGAACTACAACCTTATATCATAAAAAAGTGCTACACACTCAACCAAGTCAAAAGCACATGAAAATTGAAAATCAGCAAAGCAACAATCCAACAGAGCAATCAAAGCAAAACTAATTGTCATAATTACAAAAAAAAAAGCAGCAAGGGAACAAGCATCATCAAAAGTGTGTGAGGAACAAAAACAAATAGAGCACCTTCTCCTTTATAAGCTTGTCATTTTCCTCCTCTAGTTTAACCGCTAATAACTCCAATTCAACTTGGTAAGCCTGAAATTCACAACAACAAGGAAAACACACATCATCAAAACATCCCACAATATAAATAGCATTCTACATTTCTAACTGCATCGGCATTGGCAATGGCATCTTCACTTCACTATCATGAACCTCGTCTTCGCTCACGGCACCCGCTTTCACCAAGAAATCCTCCAGTGTTATCAAATAATCGTCGGAATCCCCCTCCTTGCACTCCGATCGCTGTTCTCCGGCGACGATCTCATGCCATACGTTCTCGACGGTTCTGGAGGATAGAGGAGGAGGTGGAGAGGAATCGGGGATGGAGTTGGTGGCTGGGAATTGGGGTTTGGGAGAGGGTCCTCTTGATTTTATTGAATTGGTAGAGGAAGTCATCATCGTCGGCTTCGATCACAGCACACTCATCAAACTCTTCTTCGATTTAATAATTACAATTTTAACTTATATAATTTTTTTAATTGATTATAAGTGATGATGTTATATGAAGTTGTATAAAAAGTGGGAAAGAAATATGTTGGAGCCCGAATTCACATCATCAATGGGAACCCCTATTCCAGTTTCATATTTTTTTATTTCTACTTTTTTTGGATAAGTCATTTTTTTTCTTCCGATTCTTGTTCAAATAAGTATCATTAGTAGAGATATACTTTTATTTTGATCTTTTAACTTAAAATGGTTTAATTTTGTCTACCTAATAGATATGTTAGTTCTTTAAAATAAGTTGTCTTACTATTTGAAAACTTTGAAAAATTTATGCAGCGTTAACTATGAATTTTAATTATTGCCCGAAATTGCAACTACGACGAATGTTTTTATATATATAGTCCAATACACTATTCAGATGACCTAAATAATAGACCAAGTTCAATCTATTGAGTGGGGAAAATAAGGAAATTCAATGAATTAAATCGAAAGACTCGGATTCTGTATCTTATTCAAATAAATTTGTCTTACGATACCCTGGTTTAAACACATTAATTAACGTAGGATAAATTATCATTCCTTGGTTGGCAACTTTTTCCATTGGTTACAAACGGATAAGTGATGAGGAATAATGAATTATACCTTGTTGTGTTGTAGTTGTATCATTACGTGTTTGGTACATCCCAACCGACAAATAAAAATGATGTCACAAAACGTGTCATCTTTAAGAGAGAGCCATGCATGCATGCATGTGGATATGTTAATGAAACACTCAAACATATTAGACATGTGGTAACAAGTGAATTATTCCAAATGAATCTTCAAAAAGTTGAATTAACACTACACGCATATGCATATGCATTTTCTTTCTCAATCTCTATTAGGAATCTATCTAATAGGATCAGAATCATATGTCCTCAATGATGTCTCGTTTTCTATCTCAAGTCAATCATATATTAACACATGAATAAAATAAATTTCTAAAAGTATAAATTAATAAAATAAATCATTCTAATTAGCTTCGGACATAATGTTAGACATCGTTCGAGACATGTCCTTCCCTCTAATAGGACCCTTTCTCACTCAAAGGTTTTGATTCTATTATCATGTATTACCATGCTTCACTCATTCTTCTCACCTAGTTTACTGATTTAGTTAGTTGTCATCCTTTGTACTCGCACCTCCACCGTGTCTCATGTACACATGTCTCTTTAACCATAAGAATAATGTCCTATTGCATTGGGCACAAGCAAAGCTTAGAATTTGAGAAAAATTGAATTAGACTTTCATTGCTTGAATTGAAAATTAAAATGGGTTGCTTATAAATCTATAAGTGAATATAATTGCCAATAACAGAAAAGGTAACTGCTAACAGAAAGGTAAAACAAGATTTGGTAATTTGGTCCAAAATAGACATAATAATAAGACATGTGTTTAATACCAACACATCAAATAAAGTGTTCATCGATCTACTCCATCTATAGAGTGTTTTTGTTCCTGGACATCATCACTAATAATTAATACCAACATTTTAAATTAAAAATCAATAGTTATATATAAAGTAATCTATTTTTTATTATTGTTATGAATATTTTTATTACTATAAGATAAATAATTCGTAGAAGAAACATAATAATGTTTGTGATCATGTCGTGTTGACATAAAAAAGTGAACGACAAGAGATTGGATTTCATCTACATGAAAAGAGGTAAGGATAAAGATTAATGAAAAAGAAAGAGTACTTCCGATTACTTAACCCGAAATGGTTAAGATAAACAATATCTTATTCTTTTGGCTTCTTTTCCACTTCGAGAATGTCGACAATTCACACCTACTAGGCCATGTAGATAAGATTAGCTATTGATTTCTCACAACTAGGTTTATACCTATATATATATACCTATATATATATATATATACCAAACTATATTTTTACCTATGTCAATGTAATGTGAATTGGCTAATGTATAAGAGTTATAAAATGGTATGAAGAGATTTAAGGTGAAAGAATTTAAAGAATGAAATGAAAGAGGTGGTAGATTCGAGTCTCACCTATAACAAATTTAAAAAAAATAAAAAATTATCAGGTCGTTTGATGGTTATGGAAAATGAGTGGAGTAAAAGAGTTCAATGGTTCGAGTCTCACCCATAACAAATACTAACCTACACAATTTTTTTTTTTGGCTAATGCATAAACTCAGGGTAAGTCCATTAATAAGCAACCTTAGCTTTTTAGAACAAGAATGTGAGTTCAAATTTTAGTTGTAGAAAATAATTTTCATAAAGAGATGCCATTATTCTTGGACTTATTATATTGATGAGAATTAGTCCTATAAGTTTAATTCAAAAGGGCTAAACTTGTAGGCCACCCTAAAGAATTTATGAAAGCCTAACAAGATTAGGGAGTCTAGGTAATGACAATGATTGATTATGGGATGAGACAAATTAAAATGAAATCCAAACTCAAAAGGAATAAACCATTGGTGTGGTTAATGATGATAGTAATATATATATAAGCAACCAACACATGCACATGAATATTAACATAAAAAATTTAGATTGTTTGTGAGGGTTGCAAAGTTCTTCTCTGATCAGTGATTGATTTTGAGGCAGAGATTCACCAATAGCTATGGGCCATGCAAAAATCAAGAGGTAATTAGTCCCCATAGTTTTATGCTCATTCTCTTCCTCTTAATTTTTTTTTTAATCGGCAAATGTTAATATGTTAGTATTTTGTTGTGAGTGAGATTTCATCCTCAACCTCCTACACCTTACCATCACTCCATTCCTTATGACCACATTCTTCATCATCATACCACCTCATGACTCATTTTCTTCCTCTTAATTATTCCTTCTACTTTCTAGAGTTGCATATTAATTGGTGCATTTTTATTGATGTGAATTGCATATTCAATCAGGAAGATATATATATATATATATATATATATATATGTGTATATATATAACATACTATTTAAAGTATGAAATGTTAATGAAAGTTTGTGCAAATATAGTGATAAATAGTTAATTTTTCAACGAAAAGGAAATTGGAAGGGTATGATGGTAGTTTAATTGGCATAAAGTATTATATGTTAAACTTCTTTAAAAAGAAATATTTTTAGCTTACATGATAAACTTTTATTAGGTTAGAAATGTTGTAAGTATCAAAGATTAAGTAACTAAAAATGTGGACAAAATATAAAAAGATAGGGAGTAAATTAAAAACAATGTACAAGCATTTTGCAATAAGTTCCCAGCAATTTCAGCATTAAAGCTTGCAAACAATTTGGACAAGTAATTATTATCAATAGCTTTTCGTAAATGAGATTAGAGGATTATATTAGGGAGAAAGCTTGAATTTGAATACTTATAAGTTATAACAACCATGAAAGACTTTATAATAAACAAATATGTATCAACTTCAACAGACAATGTAACTTCCATGAAGTTGATTAACCTTTTTGATGAGATTCCGCACCCTTGCCACACATCACTTTTTTTATGGATCAATATATATATAATTTGATATAAAGGATTAAAGGAAAGATTAATTGGGCTACTGAAATTAAGTGTTAAGATCAAAGTTTGTTCAAGTAAACATTAGTTTTCTTTATTAGCAGCGTAACGTTTGTTCATAAGATCAATCAAGATGTTAGCAAAATTAAGATGTTGGAAGCCCAGCCAAGGTATGAGTTTCTATGATTTGAACATTTTGATTTGGCTATTATCTTTGCAACTTCTTTGAAATTTGGAGATCTAAGCAAAGTAATGTGAAAAGCATGAACAAAGTTTAGAAAATATTAACTGTCTTTAATCTTGATTAGCAAATTAGGTAAGGAAAATTTTGTCCTAATCAATTATCTATGACCCACAGAAAATTTCCTAGCATTGAATTGAAATAGATATAGCCTTTGTTTATGTTCCTTGTAATCAATAGGCTTTATTAATTGTCCTTCAAGGGTTACATGGATAAAACTTGGCAATGTTTCTCAAATTTATTGAAATCATGTTTTTTCTTCACTTAATCCTCAATTCATGAACTTGAACAAAACTCCTAAATTTTATTTGCGAGGTTTTAGTTTTTTTCTGGCTATCACTTCCCAAGGGCTTTTCTAATTCATGAATTTTGCCTAGTTCAAAGACTAAAGTGTTACATATGTAATATCATTGATATGCCTTAACACACCAGCTTAAGCTTTTAAAAAAAACATATAACATAAAACACTGTTTATATATATATATATATATATGCTGATCTTGCGTAAATTTCATAAATATCCAGTTAAATTTTAATGGGTTTAAATTAAGATACAAATTAGATTGATGGGTAATTTTAGAGATTTTTTAGTACCATGCAGGCACCATTTTATTCAGGAATTGGCTTCTTTCTTACATTATATTTGGCATTTGAGTTACATAAATATTTTGTTTTCAGATGTGGAGGAAGATGGAGATGTTCAAAACAGCAGCAACTTCCAAGAGGAGTACCACAAGACATTAAGGACAAAATCCTATGCTGATTTCTTCAATAAAGCTCAATTACTTGCAAAACACCCTTCCATTTATCACAACCATAATAGGTTTTCAGAAATCTTGCTTGAACCTGCCCAAGAAACTATACATTCAATCATTGATTCAGCAAGACTTTCAAAGACACCAGAACTTAAAAACCTTATGCTAAGTTACTTTGACATTAGTGCTGAGGCTTCACACATTTGCAGCCATCTTCTGATAAGCATCAACCAAGTTCACTCTAATTATGAGTTCATTCAAAGAGCACTAGACATTAATGATCATCATGACCCTTCAGATCAATATTATGAACTAATCATCTTTGAGCTCTACTCATTCATTATCTCAAATAATAACCCTTTCTCAAACCTTAAGAACCAAGACTTCAAGCTCATCAATGATAAGTACTCATCAGTGTTGCACCATTTGAAGTCAATGAGAAAGAAAGTGGGAAGGAAAATGAAACTTATAAAGCATTTGAAGAAAACATCTAGGGTTTGTTTCACAGCAGCTTGTGGCTTAATAACACTCACAACAGTGGTGATAGTAGCACATACTTTCACAGCACTAATAATCATGGGACCAGCAATTCTCATTTTCCCATTTAAGCATCTTAAGAAGAAGCTTAGAAGGTACAAAATGTCAAAAAGTGCTTCTCTTAGTAAAGTTTATGATCAGCTTGATATTGCAGCCAAGGGAACTTATATACTGAATAGAGACTTTGATACAATGAGTAGACTTGTGACTAGGCTTCATGATGAAATTGAACATAACAAGTCAATAGTGCAATTCTGTTTGGATAGGAAAGAGGATAAGTTCTCTTTGCAGATAGTGAAAGAGCTTAAGAAAAGTGGTGTTGGGTTTAGGAAACAAGTGGAAGAACTTCAAGAGCATGTGTACTTGTGCCTTGTTACAATTAACCGGGCAAGGGCTTTGGTCATTAAGGAAATGAACTAATAGTTACATAAATTACCAAGATAAATATGTTGTATATATATATATGAACATTGTACATATTATGATTGTATTATTTGTGTAAATTATGGTTATAGGTTAGTGCTTAAGGTTTAGAGGAGGCTTTTCAAAAACAAAAAAAATAGGAAGATAAACATTGTACATATTAAGATTGTATTTGTGTAAATTATGATTATAAAATCTGAAATATGAAGGTTTTATTTGGTGTATTACAAAAAATGATCACATTTTGCCTTAGTTTTTCCTGTAAAAGTATTATTGGTATAGTTTATCCATTTAATATAAGTTTTACAAAAATTAAAGCATTAATTTTCACCAAAAAATGCAAATATAACTGCTACTTTGAAGATTCTAAAAAATCAATGTTTCAATACAAGTGGTAAAGAAAGGGATTGACATCTAAAATTTGGTGTGTCACATGATATCCATTTTTTAGTGTATAATCAATAACAATATTTTTCAATACAGATACGTAATTGCTTTTGTTGCGTGCATCATGGGTCACTTCATAGCACAAAACCAATGTCTTTAGACCTAAAAATTATCTAAATAAGTTTTGCATATCTTAATCAAATCAGAATAACTAAAATAATACATAATAAAAAGAGTTTAGTAATGAACACTTTTTTTTACCTGATTTTGTTTGTTATTCTGTTGTCTCAAACTATGTTCCAGACCAATCATATTATACCATGTTAGTTAAAAAAAAAATTCATAACTTTATCAATTTTATTCCATTGTGATTGATCAGAAACGTGGTTAGGGACAGTAGATCCTCATCCATTTGTTAGATATCGTATTAATGTTACAAAACAAATAATATATTTATGTAAACTATTAAAATCTAATTATATTTTTTGAAGGGTAAAATATCATATTAATGTCATAAAGTTTTTAATTTGTTAGTGTGAAGGAATTCATATGTTAATTAAAGATTCTGAATCCTTTTCTTTGTAACTCTAGTTGAACCGTGAATAACGTGAGTTTTTCCAATTTCCATTTCCTCTTTTGTTTTGTCTTAAAGTGGTTCTCGTGAATAACGTGAATTGGGTTGAAGATGTTAGAGTTTGTAAAAGATTGCACCTTTAAGAGTTACTGAACGTTCTTTGTGCTTCCCTCACTTACCATGTGATTATGCAACTGTTTAGAATCAGATTTGAAGTTTGAAATTATGCTCATAGTTTTTTTTATTCTAATTGGATAAGTTATAACTTGATAGTGAAGTAGTAATAGCTAGCATATATTTCTTCTGTTCCTAGAGTCTAGATTGTTTATTATCCTTCTCTTTTGGTAGATATAGATTCATATAAGTGGCTCTTGAATCTTGAGTTAGAAAACTAATATTATGTTGCTTCTTTTATTTCACTTTTTAATTTCCATAATCAGCTACAATTAGATCTGATATTTGATTAGATTTTGTTATCATAGTATTCACTTACTAATTTAGTTATCTGAGCTAGTATTTCTTTCTATTTTTCACCTTTTGGATTAAGATTTTTTGAAGTTCAGAGTAGAATATGATTTTCTCAAGTTTCATCAGAAATGAAATACTGCTTATTAGGGATCTATAATTCTACATTGATGCTTATGAAGTATGAAATTGATGAATTGTTTGCTATTGTATAATATAAGAAACTTCCTAGTGTGATTGTTAAGATATTAAGAGCTCTGTGTCCTATATAATTTTGTGTCATGTAATTTTGTGGCTATTTTTGCATTTGATTTCGAAGCGTGTAGGAGCATAGTTATTGACTTCTCTGTTTTTAAAAATGGTTGGAGGAAGCATATGGAGGTGTCAGTTCATCTCTTGTATGGCTTCTTGTAATTCACATTGCCCAGAGAGAAATAAGAGAACACCATCATTACTCTGTCGACTACATCGTAGCCATCTATGTCGGCAGCCTTCTGTGGAAGACGACTGGTTTTATATGGTCGACCAAGTTTGAGAAGATTCAGCCAGGGTAGACTAATCCAAGCTTCAAAGGACTCGGACATAGACGAAGTGAGGGAGCTTCTCAAAGAGATCGAGTTAAGCAGCGAAGGGAGCAAGAATCACAATGCGATGAAACACGCACGGCTGTTTTTGACATACAATCTGAATCCTTTCTGTATTTATGTTTTCTTCTTGGAGTAGTAATCACACTATTGCTTCAGATTTATCAGGATTTATTGATTATTGAAATTGGAGCACAAGAACTCGAGGTTCGCAAGTAAAACTTTTATAAACTGACCAACAACCACAATCCACATTCAAATGCAACAAAATTATACTGCATATCTCAAAACAAATATTGTTGGCTTTATCAACACAACATATCTCATTCTTTGAAACAAAAGAGAACAAAAAGAATAGGAAACACGAACTCAGCGCTTCTTTGAGACACCAACAGTTTTACCCCTACGACCAGTGGTCTTGGTATGTTGGCCACGGACACGAAGACCCCAGTAGTGCCTCAAACCTCGGTGATTCCTGCATGCAAGATTCAAAAGTTAGGTTGTAATCTTATTTTTTACTGACCAAAATCCCATAGACTATATAAAGTTCACAGGGTGATTGGGACAATCAAATCAAACTCATGGTATAAAGTTATAACATAAGACCTAAAGCACATGATTACAAAAGCAGCATGTATGTAGCAGTGATGGTAAGCTATAATTTGTGTCGCTGAAACTACATTTTACAAACAATGCAAGCTTCATGTGTTTTTTTCATATGCATCATCTAATTACAAATTTGTATTTTACAACCTAAAGCATGGGTCTAAAAGAATATGTTAGAAGTTAGAACATCTGGATAAGGATTTGTCTAATTTACGTGGTTCTCTTGGTCGGCATTTGAAAATAGTTCAAGTGGAAGTGAATGCAAAAGTTCTGAAATACTTAGAGCGTGTAGATAAAAAGAGCACACACTAACATATTTGCGTGAATCACTATCAAAAAATTGTAGGAGAAATTGGATTTATAGAAAAAACAATCTCAACATTAATAGAGGTTTAGCTATAGCTAAACATTTGACCATAAAATTTTCGAATCAAGACATTACTGACCTGATTTTCTTGAGTCTCTCCAAGTCATCCCTCAACTTCATATCAAGGGCATTAGAGACAACCTGAGAAAACTTGCCATCCTTATAATCCTTCTTCCTATTCAAAAACCAGTCCGGGATCTTGAATTGTCGTGGGTTCGCAATCACAGTCATTATGTTATCCAACTCAGCAGCAGTCAACTCACCAGCTCTAACATAAAAAATAAAACAACCAAAAACTCATTCCAATAAAAACACATGAAAAATCAAAATCCACAACAACAAGATCCAAATCCAAAGTCATTGAATCACATCACAATTATATAACAGTAAAAAAGGTATGAAAATTAAGTAAATAATAATAATAATACCTTTTGTTCATGTCAACATCAGCTTTCTTGCAAGCAATGTTAGCTAATCTCCTACCAATACCTTTGATAGAGGTAAGAGCAAACATAATCTTCTGTTTCCCATCTACGTTTGTGTTCAGAACACGAAGAATGTGTTGAAAATCCTCGTTTGCTACCAGAGACTATAAACCCCCAATCACCAAAATAACAATCCATAAATATGAAAAACACTATCATTACCAATATTAATCATAAACAAAACGAGGGTTGGTTTCAAAATTGTTAATTTCAAATCACAAGTTACAAAAATCTACTAAAGTTGATATTTTGATTATCACTGAAACAAAAAGCTCAAAAATTTAAAATAACACACAAATGTGAAAGGACAAAAACTGAGAGAGTATAAAAACGTACCATGTTGAATCAAAGAGAGAGAGAGAGAGATTCAGAGAAGTGATTCCGGATTCGGCTCCTAGGCTTAAACCTGAGCAAAGGGTTTTCATCTTTTTTGTGGGCTTTGACACGGGCTTTTGTATGATGGGCCATGTGCCCAATGCTGCAGATCTTTCGTTTCATTCCCAGGTTTGGGCTTCGTTTCTGGAAAATTTACACAATTACAGCTTTTTCACTTTTTATTTATTATTTTGGTCTATCTTTTTAAATTATTATTACGGGAAATAATGTAAATTACTAAATCACATGTCATCCTATCCTATATGAAGTGGCACATAATGAAATCTTGTGCCAAAGTCACTAGAAGATTCACTATTAGAGTATTCTGAAATGTGTCAATAAGGTATTGGTACATGGTTTCCACTAAATTCTTAAGACGATCAGAACGTTAAAAGGTTCAATTCCTATAAATGATATTTATTGGGAGATCAGTCATGCATCCGAGAAGGGATTAGTTCATAATCACAGTCATTATGTTATCCAACTCAGCAGCAGTCAACTCACCAGCTCTAACATAAAAAATAAAACAACCAAAAACTCATTCCAATAAAAACACATGAAAAATCAAAATCCACAACAACAAGATCCAAATCCAAAGTCATTGAATCACATCACAATTATATAACAGTAAAAAAGGTATGAAAATTAAGTAAATAATAATAATAATACCTTTTGTTCATGTCAACATCAGCTTTCTTGCAAGCAATGTTAGCTAATCTCCTACCAATACCTTTGATAGAGGTAAGAGCAAACATAATCTTCTGTTTCCCATCTACGTTTGTGTTCAGAACACGAAGAATGTGTTGAAAATCCTCGTTTGCTACCAGAGACTATAAACCCCCAATCACCAAAATAACAATCCATAAATATGAAAAACACTATCATTACCAATATTAATCATAAACAAAACGAGGGTTGGTTTCAAAATTGTTAATTTCAAATCACAAGTTACAAAAATCTACTAAAGTTGATATTTTGATTATCACTGAAACAAAAAGCTCAAAAATTTAAAATAACACACAAATGTGAAAGGACAAAAACTGAGAGAGTATAAAAACGTACCATGTTGAATCAAAGAGAGAGAGAGAGAGATTCAGAGAAGTGATTCCGGATTCGGCTCCTAGGCTTAAACCTGAGCAAAGGGTTTTCATCTTTTTTGTGGGCTTTGACACGGGCTTTTGTATGATGGGCCATGTGCCCAATGCTGCAGATCTTTCGTTTCATTCCCAGGTTTGGGCTTCGTTTCTGGAAAATTTACACAATTACAGCTTTTTCACTTTTTATTTATTATTTTGGTCTATCTTTTTAAATTATTATTACGGGAAATAATGTAAATTACTAAATCACATGTCATCCTATCCTATATGAAGTGGCACATAATGAAATCTTGTGCCAAAGTCACTAGAAGATTCACTATTAGAGTATTCTGAAATGTGTCAATAAGGTATTGGTACATGGTTTCCACTAAATTCTTAAGACGATCAGAACGTTAAAAGGTTCAATTCCTATAAATGATATTTATTGGGAGATCAGTCATGCATCCGAGAAGGGATTAGTTCATTATCCAAAAATAGTGAAGATACCCTTGATAGGCCTAATAATAAAAGAATATATTTTTTGTACTAGCAAAAGTATCTTCTCACTTTTTAAGTAAATGAACTAATTCCTTTGGGCCCATTAGTGTCTCCTACCAAATGTCGCTTCATCGAGGAATGGTATAATGATATGTTGTAACCAGATCTAATAAGCTGCAATTCATTTGACTCAACCAAGATCTTTGTTCTAAGACGCTATCTAAGTATTTACTCGCAGTGATGTGATGATCCTATGATTCATTCAGCAATCTACCAACTCAGTATATGTTACGTGTATCAGCCTAAGATTTTGTTGAAATCCAGATACCAATACCTGTGCATTTTACTCTAAAATGACTAATGCATTTTCCTCTAAAATGACTAATGCATTTTCCAAACCTTTCACTTGTAAACTTTTGCAATGTGTGGGAGATTATTGTATTTTCAAGGTATTTCCAAAGTCTAGAAAGTCACACTTTGATCAACAAATTTTCATATACTTTATTTTCATCATTCAACATTTATTTAATCACATATTCATTAGGGAACTACATTCCAAATTTTATGATTAACACCTCTTCCGAATAGAATTGTAAGTATATGAACCAAAGAGAGATGTGTCTAACACACATTCATCAACAAAATCAACTACAAATGGATTATGCAAGCAGCAAAATCACTAGACAAAAACAACAGCGGAGGAAAACAAACAACACCATTCACTTTAGATGTCCTTACTCCTTAATAATTCTATACGTTTTATATGGTTATTCAGTACAAGAATCTTCCTCCGTAGCACTTTTTGTAAACTGAAATGGAAGGAAAATTTGGGCTATTGCATTAACTCAACTTCATTTCAGCACAGCATGCTCGCAATAAGTTACTCAGCATGGTTTGGCTTGCCAAGAGTTTCAAGCCCTTCGGTCCGGCTACGCACAATTCTGTGGAAAACCTCCCTCACTTGGCGATCCAAAGGGTCTAGTCCATCTTTCAAAGTATCATAAACTTCTATAATTTGCTGCACTTTTTTCCTAACCTCATCTTCCTTCTCTTCTGTCAAAGGGAAGTGTACAGAATCAGCCAATTCATTCATAACTCTGGCATATTTCTCAATCTGATGAATCTCCTTCAGCAAGCCACAAGTGTTCTTCCTATCACGCTTCTTCGACTCTTCCATGATCCTTTCATGAAGCGAAAGCAGCGGAGTAGCCCACAAAAAATTCCTAGGAATGGAAAAATGGATTTGTAACCCTCGATCCTGGCATGGAATTGCAGCCACAAGTGCCCACATCACAAACAAAAGAATCGAATTCATGATAAACACAGGCATAGCAAGACCATTAGTTGCAACAAGATCATTTGCTTTAGGAGGACACATGTTGTTCCCAATTGCTTGGAGCTGCTTCACAGCAGACCAAGTACGAGAAACACTCCATGAAAGCGATCGAAATTGACCCAATGACCGATGATGTTGGTTAAGGTTGTTATTGTTTTGGTTATTATTATGATTCTGATGATGGTCGTTGCGGCCGAATGACCGATTTCTATTCGCGATAGAAGCACTGGAGTCCTTATCATCAAGCATACCAACTGCCAAATCAATAAGAGCCTTCTTAGCTCTACGAAATTGACCCTCACCAATGCAACTCTGAGGCCCCAATGCACAAACCACAATCTCCAACAGCTTCTGCCATTGGCGAATCTGCTCGATCCCATCACGGATCGCGTTGCAAACATCCAAGGCCTTGACGCTACGTTCAAAATAATCAGAGATCATGCGATCCATGGTGGGTCTCAAAACCTGAGCCCTATGGATTTCGAGAAGGGCTCTGAATTCGTCATGGCAATATAGGAATGAATCAAGGAGCTTCCCAACCCATGAGAGGGAAAGTAAATCAGTGTGATCAACTGAAGAGAGTTCAAGTAAACGTTCAGTGATGTGTTGCTGAAAGGATTCAAGTTCAAGCTCTAAGCTTAACCCTTCCATTGAGTGAAGTTGATGAACACGATGACGAAGACTAAAAATTGAACGACCAAAATGGGATAACGATGAAGGAGAAGAACCTTGAAAGTCCGTCGTGGGCATTATCAAACAAAACTTGCAGAAACTATATCTCTCAATCACTCCCTAATCACAAAAAATTAATTTCACACACCCAGATGCTAAAAACTCAAAAAGAACCAAAATTTATATCCAATTTGAAGACCCAGAAATCAAAATCCCAATTTGTCACAGAACAATTTCACAAAAAAACCAAAAATTGGAAATTCAAAATTTCTCTCTATTTAGAAGCGTTTTTAATTTGATAACATAAATTGAAATTGAACCGAGGAAATAGAAAATTGAAAATGTAGAATATGAGTGAGAAAGATTCAAAGGGTGAGAGAGGAATGCGGGAAGAAGAGATAATTGGATTGAACCCTAATTGGAAGGACGAGGTTTATATTAGAGACATTGAAGCGTGTTTTACGGTGCTTGGGGAAAAACGGAGTCAAATAGACAAAAACAAAAAATAACTAAAAAAATGTTTTTATTTCCCTTTCTGCATAGTGCATTAAAAATTAAACGACAATAATGGAAAAAACATATATTTTAATTTTCTTGGTCGAATATGTTAAACCTTGTTTTAGATTATTAAAGAGACTCACGTGTGGGTTGCTCTTACCAAGATTATGGAATCGATAAACATGGTTTGGTCTTTATCTTATGGTCCATGTGATTTCCAAATATAATTAAGTACAAATAGGCAATGAAGATATAATTATAATACACATTGCTCTATTACCCCCTCTTCTGTTTATTTATGTGCCCTATTACATTTTCTGAGAGAAAAAACGATATATAGTTGGGTAAAATAAATATATGAATCGAAAAGTATATAACAACGAAAATGATACTCATTTGATGATGATACTTGGAGGGTAAGCATCAAGCTGTGATCCTAAAACTAACAAGTAGTGAAGATGATACTCACTTGATGAGATGCACACATTGCTAGACTTTTTACTTCGTCAAACTCTTTTTTTACCTTTCATTATTATATTTAAAAATATTGTATGTAGAAAACAATTATAACATTTGCATGCTTATAAACGTTTCTCTTTTGATACATGAAAAACACCGATGGTATATAAATTTTATACATTATCATTGCTCACTATATCATTACCATTTATGTTTAATCTTTAAAATAGTAATACAAACAAATAATGAATAACATAAAGACTATATAAATCTTTACACTGATAGTGCATAAATATAACGCTCGTGATATATATATAGAAATTGTAAAAGATTGGTAATTAGAAAAGAAAAGAAATTGCAACAGATTTTAATTGAACATGCTTCAGTTTTACTACATGAACATTTTTTTCATTCTCTTTAATAGGATCAAATTCTTTCTACAATGTATCACATGAGCATAAATAAAAACAACCGGTCAAAATGTCATAAATTGTTTCTCTAGTCCCCCAACAACACAGCATGCTTCAATTTTACCATACATTGGCACTAACCATCCTTGACCTTGACCATGACCTTTGAAACATTCCGGGAATTGAACCACTCAAAGAGTCCCTCAAACAAATGCATGTGACTCAGATTACAATGTGCACTGAACACTTGTATTTTATTGCTAAAATCAAACAAAATTTATGACCTTGAGAATAGGAAGGAGAAAAAGTCAAGGGAGGCATTGAAACTTGGCATCTAAACCATTAGTTCAACTCCAAAATGATTGACTTTATTTCAATTCAAAAGGAATCAAACAAAAGCAAGGGAGATACCAAACTAAATTTTAGTGGGAAAAGATAGCAAAAAAACTACGCAATTCACTATCACAGCTTAAAACCACACTAATAAAACCATCTCTACATAATAAAATAATTTGCAACAATTCACTATCACAGTTTAAAACCACGCTAATAAAATCATCTCTACATAATGCAGTGATGATAATAATCAAAATAATAATAGTAATAAGTGGAGGAGGAGAAGGAAGAGAAACAATCATCTCTACATAATGCAGTTGAATAATATTCATAACAATTATCATTCATCATTAGGCATTGAACAAATAAGTTAACTAGCAGTTTACACTTCCATGTTGGATCTGAACTTTATTTGTCAAACATTAAGCCGAAATATGGCATAGAACAGCAAACAAAATATGGCATGGGAGGAATGTAAAGTCCATCATTGGGCCGAAAAGATAATTATAATGCATGAAAGAGTGGAAAGGGTAAAATTTTGAAGTGAATATGGCATGGCAGTAAAATGCTAACAATCATTTTGAGATACAAGTTTCAGATCTTGAAAAATGAACATGAAAGCAAGGAAACAATGAGTAGTAAGACAAATCGATTCATGGCCTTGTAGGAGACAGGATGAGAAATGTTTGGTCCTTTAGAAAAGTTATGGAAGCACTAAATGATACACACTGGAATGCATAATGAGTAAAAATAACAGCATGCAAAAGAATTTACAAATCACCACAGATCTCTTAGCTAAGAATCAATAATACACAGATTAGAGCCAATGGCTTCCATCAAAAGAATTTACAAACCACCACATTACAAACAAAAGCATTAGCAAGAGATTACAATGTGCAATTCACACTATTGAATTTCTTAGTGGAATTAAGGCTAGGTTGTTGTTATTTGTATAGTTCAGTTAATGGATGTGTATCCACAAAGTCACATCTCACAAATAAAATCATACCATGCTATCCCTTTACTACTTCAATAGAATGGTACAAAATAAATACAGCATATGGTTCTGCATAGAACAAGCTGAAACAAAATAAGCTTACCAAGAACATTTTATGGTCTTAAATTACAAAAACATAACCCCCCACCATAGATCTGTAATAGGAATGTTTAAAGGATTCGTTCAGGTAACAGTTACTCTCTAAAGTGGAAGGAGACAGGTGAAGAGAGATATGCTGCCATTCCGAGAGGTTGCAAAACTTCTCAATGACTTAAATATCCAGCATCCATCAATGGGTTATATTTGACAGATGATACACAAGAAAACCAAGAATGCATAACAAGTAAAAATAATATCACCAATAACATGCTGCCAAAATTATTCAAACTAAATATACTAATTATGCCCTCAGATTCCAGCAGAGTAGTACTTTATCATCATATCCATAAAAAGCCTCTCAACATCAATCAAGGCAGTGTTCCCACAACCTCCGCCATCTCTTCCCACTGCCAGTAACAAATAATAATAATCATAATAATAATAATAATAACAAGAGGAGGAGGTGGTGATGATGGAGGAGGAGAATGAGAAGGAAGAGGAACAACAGCAGCAACCGAGTGTTGTAATGGCAGTAGGAAGAAAGGCAGAAGTGACGGAGAAGCTTTGAATTTATTAGAAAGATATAGCATTGCTATATTCAGAGTACCATCTTACAATTAATATTCATCATTGGGCATATTCATTACCATTATCCAGAAGAAATTATGATAGTTAATTCACCCAGAGGAAATTGAACAAGTTAACTGCCACAGTACAATGACAAAGTAAACCTACTCAAAATGAAATGCAAAAGGTGAAAACTGGTAACTACATCTTAAACAAGCATTGAAAACCCTGATAATGGAAAGAAGGTAGATATTGACATGAAAAAAGTAAACTGGAAAAGTTAAGTAATTTATATAACACAAGTGCAAAAGCACAACCATAATTAAAATGACGCCTTATTTAAACTGATGAAAACTGAATTTACCGCGAAAATATAACAAGGAAGTCAATGATAATCAAAGTTTGACATAATCAACCATAAAGCAAACATCAATGACTTAAATATTACATATACCAGCCAATATTTGAGCAGTATGGGGGAGAGTGATGCACAGCAACAATACTTTGAAGTTGGTTCCGAACCTAAATTAGAAGAACTCCATTTGCAAGTGAAAATTGTTGAATTAATAGCCAATTGATACAAGTCAGACCTGCAAAACAGAAGAGAGGAAGAACTAGAGAGAAGAATACAAAGACAGGATAAGAATTTTATATGAGAAAGTGACAGCTATGTGAGTGTGACAGAGATGATGGATGGAAAATAAGGGAATAAGAAATATAAACCATTACTTAAGAGCTTGTGAAAAACTCCGACTTTGAGATAAACACAGTACTGGAGACATCAGATTTTACTCATAAACACTTGGAGGATACCAATGCAATCATATAAGAAACATCACAAAAGCACAAGCGATTTCAAGAGACCAGATTAACATGATATAGATATGCAATACGAATTTCCTAATGCTATGTGTATTATCACAGACCACTTTTGCAGTCACCACCCTGTAGCCAACAATATTAGCAATTAAATACAAGAAACTATCCACACACACAAAGAAAGAGAAGCCACTTGTCATGACTGATGATGCTAAGCTTAGTAAATACTAATAGAAATCTTCATAATAATGAATCAAGTTTCCTTCATGGTGGATTTTGAAGTCAAGGAAATAGAAAGGCTCTTTGACCAAATAAAAATTGATTTTTGGCCATACAAAAGTACTGGTTAGGGGAAGGGAAGGAATGTGAAGCCCTCATACCTCATAGCTATAGAGATCATGTAGGGCATTTGCAACAAGTTTCAATCCAATCCTTCATACATCATCAATAAATAAACAAATATAATAAACAAAAAGAGACAGAGATAGTGTTTATCCAGTAATGAACAAAAATAGTGCAGCCACTCATGAGTTAATTTGTCCATCATTGGGCTCGAAACACAAATTTCAATGCATACAGGAATGAAAATGTTAAAATTTGCAGTGAACAAGATAGTGAAATTAATACAAGGAAACAACCAAACAGCGCAACATCCGAAACGTTACTGGAAATAATAGTCTTTTTTATCAAAAAATAATGAAAATTGACAAGAAAAATAACACAACATACAACACAGGCAACATCAACAGCACCAACTAAGGAAGTAATAGCAGCCGCAGCGAAGGTAGTTAGCAAAAGGCCAATAAGTAACTAAAACCTAAAAAAACATAATACACTTTTTCAATTTTGCATCATTGAGCATCAATTTAGAATGCAAAAACAATTAAAATTGTACATAAAAAGTTAATATAACCACAGAAAAATACAAGTGATAATCCAAAAAGGGGGAATTAGTAGCCCTCAGATCTCATAGTTAAATACAAATGATCTACACCTTTTGCCAATAGTTTCATTCACAGCCTTCTTGCACCATAACGTTCATGTATGTATGTATATATATATATGTGCATGTATGTGTGTAAGCAAAGATTCACGTACGCGAAGAAAGAGAGAGAAAGAGAAAAAGAGAATGGTGCAGATCCAGTTATGAACAAAACCTTGTAAAAGTTCAATAATCGATTTTTTCATCACTGGGCAGCATATTACACAAATTCATAGTTTCAGTTTTAAATATATTACATCAACATATCTAAGCATATTTGAAATTCGGGATTGTACAGTACATGCATTATCATCGTAAACAAAAAAATTCGAAGTTTCACTCAGAAAACCATAACCTAACGAACAACAAAACTGAGTTAAAATTTGAAAATAAACGGTAAGTTAAGGGGAAACACAGAAAATGCATTCAGATTTCATAGATTAGAAGCAATCATAGAGAGATTAAAAGCAATGGCGTTCATAAAAGAAAAATATGAGTGGAATCAGAAAACGAAAATAAAGGTGAAAAAGTGAAAACAAAAGAGTAAGAAGGAGAAAAAGTAAGAAAGACAAGATTAGTGTTGTTTTTATGGTAGTCCCTCATCCTGGGCCGGGCTTAGAAATAAACCAGGTCTAGGCCCAAAAGCTCGACTCCGTTCTACGACCAAAGAGGAATAAATATATGGATTTTTTCCTCTTCGGCTTCTTTGTCCACTGTCTCATGATTATAGGAGTTGAATCAGAGTTCAGCTCGATTCAATTTGAAATGGATTTATGTATGCGCTTATGTAATGGTCACCAATCTCAACTCCTGCAGTTCTCAGTCCAGCACTACAAATTCAAATTTTCTGATTCAAGTTTGGTTTTGGGTTCTACACACATTTTATTCATAGTCCAAAAAACTGAAGAAAAGGCTATTCAATGGTTTATGGCGTTAATTGGGCTTATCTTTTAAATGTTATCTTCTTGTATGGACTCCCAATGGAAATAAGTCCATCTTTGATAAAGACACCACAACACTATCCATGAGCAATTTTTGTGTTTGAACATTTTCTCTCCGGGCCATGTTTCTTTTGAACAAAGATCATCTTCATTCATTGTAAATTATTTTTTATATATTATTATATGACACTTGTCTCTCCATGGAGATGATCATTACTCGTTTCTTTTATATCTAACATCCATGCTTTTAGTTTTTCAATGGATTTGTTTTCAGTAACAATGTGTTTACATTGGATTGAATTATGTTTGGGCTATTTAAAATATTTAGGTTTTTGAAATGGTATTTTCAAAACTGAATTGAAATGATACTTTTTTTCCAAATCATTTCACCCCAATTATAAGGTAATAAAATTAAGATTTATGATTTCAAAATTATACTATTATACTAATACCCTAATTATCACACTTCCATTGCCATCACTATCATGAAAATGGTAATTAAAAAAATATTTTTGTATATGCATTTACTACATGAAAGTTAATGTTTATCCAAATGGATAAAAAGTGTCATTTTTTCTTGTACCAAATTATGAAACTACACAAAGAAAGGCATTAAAATCCGTATCTCTGTGAGTGAATATGTGTGGGGTGTGTTTGGCAGAGGCTTTCCAACTTGGGTAGCTGAAACTTACTTGTTCACAAGTTGGCATGAATATCCACTATATATATTATCAAATGCACTTATAATATACGAGTTTTACACTCTGTCATTATATTATTTATCATTATTTTTCAAAAAATTATAATAAATATATATAAATATTTACACTGTCAGTGTATAAATATTACACTTGTATATGAGTGATCGATAATAAGGCACATCATCACCACACAAAATATACCACACCCTCATCATGAAGATGGGTCCTAACTATGACCTACCCCTGGTTTGGCTTCATATAGCAACCATGCAGTAAAATGGTCCCTTCAACATTTTAATTGATCCACATTGCCTTTGATCTACCACAAATATCCAACCCTATTAGCTTAGAATGCGATATTTCATGCCATTTATGTGAACGGAAGAAAATAGCAACATGAATTTGAGGTCCTTAAATTATGGAAACAATATCTAGAAAAAGCAAACCTATATAAGTAGCATAATCAATTTTGTAACCATTTGTGTGTATAATTAATTCGCATCTGCATAAGCGTGCTATTGAAGGTACAAAATAAATGATTCAGGGCTTGTGTTGGTGTGAAAAATTACAAGGTAGACATCTACATGCGTATATTCACATGTTTATGGTAGTGAGTGCGTGCAAAACTCACGCATGTGCACCATATGAATACATTTATTGTTCATTGTATAAATAGAATAATTATTCTATTTTTTTCAGCTCTTATTTATTTATTTATACCCGTAAAAATTTACATTAATCATTACATCATTTATATATATTACTTATATTTAAAAGTTATTACGTTGTTAATGCATACATTTTTAATTTTTTTATTGGCTGACTTCATTCTTCCCTTTTTCTCTCATTTTAAAAGTAATGATAAAAGTATTTTCAAACTAATTCAAGATGAACTTAATTTTTGGGGCAACCTTAATAGTTAAAAGCACAACCCATACATTGATCAATTGCATTTTGAAGAGAACAAAGATCCTCTCCATTAATGGATAGGTAAGTGATTGTTTTTCTTCATGTTTCCAATGACAAAATTGTGATTTCATGATAAATAAAAAGATAAAAGTGTCATTTCATGTTATCTTTTATGTGTTATTTTATAACACTTGCCTCTTCATCTCATTAGAGTTACTCTCTCCAATCTATATTGATGTTTACATCATATACTCGCCTTTTTTAAAACCTGGTCGTAAAAATTGATCTCCTTTTTATTTTCCACACACATTTTAATTTGTAATTATTGATAGCTTCATTAATAGGTATAACAAGGAAAACTTTGGTCTTTCACTAAGCAAATATATATTCCCCAAATAATAATCGCTATGAAAATAATACCTGAAATTGAATAGAGTGATAGCTAACCTAACTACTTTGGAAAGTGGCAACTATATATAGGACTTTAATCCTTAATTAATAACGTAAGAAAAACTTACACTGAACTGCATTAATTTCCTTTTTATTATACCTAACTAGTTATCGGAAATCCACAAAAAAAACTAGTTATCTGAGAAAAAGTTTGTAACCAACGTATTCTCTTAGTTTTGTTTGACAAATGTAACAAAATAAATTTTAAAAAAATACAATAAATGAATACTCTATCATCAAGCAATTATATTTGCAACATAAGAATTTTAAACACCAACTTTTAATATTTTTTTGTAATGATTTAGGTGTGTGGGTCTTATAGATTAATGAGTAGTGGAAGTCGATCTGTATTCTCGGATATGATCTGGTTTCTCTCATGCATGCATTCTCAGAAATAATTTGTGTTCTAAGATTTTATTTTTAAAATAAAATTTATTGATTAAGTGCAAGAGGTACTTTAATTTGAAGAAATTACAGAGGCAAAATGAAAACAAAAAACTCAGCCCCACCTTATTCAGTGCTACCAATAATCTTCCAACAAACCGTACAGATAATCAGCTCAAAATATTAGAAAGATTAATTAGAATAAAAAACTTAATCAACCATAAAGGTAGACAATGCATTTCAGATAATAAACTTAATCAACCATAAAAAAGTCCATGGATTAAAATATAATTAACATTTATGAAGTAGGAAATAATTGCCTAATTAATAGACATCTACCAATAAGGTATTGGTTTAATAGTGTAAGACCTCACTAGATCCTAGGATGACCAAAATGTTAATGATTCAATTCATGTTAGCGATATTTGTTGGTTGAGAGGGACAGCCGCACACCCAAAAAATGATTAGTTTCTTACTCAAAAAAGTAAGGAAATATCATATTACCAAAGAATATGTTAATATAATTATTAATAGTAATTGAAATTTAATTAATATTATATGTATGTTCCGAAATAATTGCATTTTTAATGTTATAACATATCAATTAAGCAATATGATTAATTTATTTGTTTGTATTAAATTTATATAATATTCCAAATTTACTATTTGTTTTTCTATTCCTTTAATAAAGAGTCAATTTCAATAAAATTTAGTGTTAGATAAAATATTAGTGAACAAACCATAAACTTATTTTCTATATAACTAATAATATCCTTTCATCACATGGAAAAGACAATAATTCATTTTGGGAAAGTGTAATTATCTATTCCAACAAGTATTGCTCATAGGAATCGAAATATTTACCTTTTTATCTACCTGTGATTCTTTTGAGATCTTACAACACTTCACCTTATTGATACAAACGATAAATATATGATGATGCAAAAAAAATTCACTCATTAAAATTGCTCTTACTTATTTTTTCATGTAATGGTTGTAAAAAATCAAAATGCTATAATAAATTTGCTAGGTGATCTGATAATATTAATGATTTTTCTTCAACCCTTTCTAGAAAGGAGAGAGTGTGATATCATTATAATGCTTAAGATCTTACTAATATATATATTTCTAATTATAAAAGTGTACATTAAGAACTTTATACCAATTCCCATTAAAAAAAGTTACACTAATAATGTATTGGAATTAAATATTGAATTATATGGCTACAGGCCACAGGGGTCAATAATAGATAGTTAGAAAAGAAAAGGGCAGTGGTTACGTTGCGTGTATAGAAATACCAATTCGAAATTACATGCCATTTATTCCAAGCTTTTATAATGAACTTTTTTTTTTTTTTTTGAAAGATATAATAATGAACTTAAATAAAAATTATTATCACAAAAGAAAGATAGAATACCTTACTTTTTCTTGTTAATTTATAAAAAAAATTAGTATATAGTTTATTTTACATATTTATGCAATCCCTCCCAAACAACCATTATTTATTCAATTGCGGTTATGGCATCTCGGTGAGATTATGCACAGCACACTGACTAATCCACTTTATCTACCTGGTTAAAAAGAAATCATCGTGCCAATATAAACAATTCATAACTTTGTTTCTTGCAACCACAATTTAAAAAAGTCAAAACAACTGGATTTGAATCCAAAATAATTAACCATTATAATTTATGTTACTAATGCATTTGTTTATGTATTCCATCGTTGATGGGTCACATTCAAATGATTCTGTGACGAAAAGATAATCGACCCAGACTATAATTATTATTATATAATAATAATAGTCGCTTATGAATGCGATTGGATCAAGAAATTATCCAACACATGATAATTATTACTATTAGTTATACATGTTCACCACAATATATCAATCAATCATTTTAGAAAATTGACAAAAATAATTGAGAAGTAAACAAAAATAATTGGGTGATGTGGGTGTTAAGTAAGAACTATATAAATGTTAGGGTTAAATCACATGGAATGCATAATTTGAAGGGTGGATTCACATGTCCTCCACGTTAAGAAGCCTTTTTGTGTAGAGTTTAAAATCTATGCATTGACAGTGTAAAGTTTTTTATACTATCAACATATTATTCATCATTGATTTGTAATACTTTTATTTGAAAGTCAATACTAACTAACAAATAAATGGTGGAGATTTGCTGACAGTGTAAAAATCACTTACACTGTCGATGTATACATATTAATCATTTTGTTTTGTGTATATGTAAAATATGTAATACATCTGTAACTGTTGAAATGCCAGCAAGGAACATCTTATGTATATATGTGCTAGCTGGATTTATTAGAAATTGTCAATTATAAAATGTTTTTAAGGTTACAATAAGGTAATTATTTGAAAAATATATCATATGACCAGATTATATAAATTTGAACTCAATTCATCATTTCAAAAGGTCAATTTATTAGTTGTTTAATTACTACCTTGTTAAACTTTCATTCATATCTATATAATTAATAGGTAAGTTGTTGTTCACTGTCAAGCACTGATCTATTACGTTAAAGAATATGTAATTGTATTTTTTTTATAATAGGAAACACTTAGAATTATAGCACATCATTAATATAATAAAGATTTGAAGAAACCCATTCTATCTCATTGTAAACTTAATGGAAGACTTTTTTCTTATAAAGTTTAATCAAAGACTTCAATACTTTTCCTTCTAATTCTTTCTCTCTCTCACACACATGGTAGAAACCCTTCCCTCAACGTAAGTTATTGTTTTTTTTTAATCTTAATTTTTGTATAAGGAAAAGTATTCCCTATATTTTTATCATAAAATGTATTATTACCTGTGAAAACTCATATATTATGATTTTTTTTGTTACTATGAATGATATTTCCTAATCTTTGGATAAAGAATTCATTAAATAAGATTTTTTTTGTAATACCAAAAGTATATTTTTACCTTAGGGGTAAAAAAACTAATATATTTCGGGGTATATGATTGTACCTCCTCACAAATGTCTTTCCTAGGAATTAAACACTTAATCTTCTGATCATCCTAAAGGGTTTTACACCATTGGACCAACGCCATATTGGCTCATCAACAACTATGATTTGAATATAGACAACTCACCTTTAATGTTCCACAACTCTCCCAATTAAGATGAATATTAAAAACAAATAAAAAATAAATTAAGTAACTTGGGTCGAGGGACTACTTACTAGGGCTAGCAAATGTGCCACGAGTTATATACTATTTTTCTTAATTAAATTTTCGTTTATATTCCCTTCTTGCCGAATTTTGTGTTGGGATGTTATTATCACACATGTCAATCAAATTAATTTCTCTACTCAAACCTCTACTACTTGTTTTTGATGGGTTCATTAATGTTCTCATGATTTATTACTTTCTTCCTTTGGCTTGCACATAAACTTTAGTAGATTCCTTTTCATCAATTAATGTTCTCAACTTTCCATTCTGTGCATATGCATGCACATTACAAAAAACATGCATGATGAATACAAGTGTGCTTTATTATGTAATAAACCAAGAAAGATGAGAGCTTTGTGCAAATGCAAAATCATAATTTGTATTTATTGTATATTTTAAGAGAGAGAAAGAGGTGCAAGATGCCGCAGGAAAAGGCAATGCATTATTCCATTCCAGCAATTACAGCACACACAATGTGGCCATATTTTTTTATATTACTAAGAGTATTTACTCACCCCATTTTAAAAAATGAAATAATTTCTTATAAAATGTATGGTTGACTCTTCCAACAAGTTTCGCTCACATAAATCAAATCTTAATCTTTTGGTCTTCCTAAAAATTTAGGAAGGTCTTATACCACTAAATAAACATCTCGTTAATACACAATAGAACATATGGAACAAAACTAGCTAACATATTTTTACCATAAAATAAATCCAACTAACATATACATATAAATAAACAAAATGAAGATAAGCAAAATAATATCAATTATATAACAATATGATTAATTATACACATCAATAATTTTAACACGGTGTGATCTTGCATCATTTGATAGATGTTTACCTAACTTACTTCTCTCCCTACACCTCCCAACATTAAACATTAAGTACTAATATACCCTTCTGTAGCTAATCCATTTTAATTTGTTCCTATAATAAACTTCAAAGAAATCCATTAAAAAACAAACAAGATAGAAACTATAGCAATGGTGATAAGTAGACACCTATAATTGATGAGTTATTTGGGTCCACTATCTTGCATTATATCTTACCTTGAACCATTTGATATCCCATTCAATAATTGAGTTCTAATTAATAATATATTGTTTGGCGGTTTGTATGTTTACAAATACATAATTGTAATAAAATCAATTTTGAACAATATCATCGTGGTCATACTTGTGATATTTATGCCAAACTGTAAGGTAAAATCAATGTACTTAATTAAATTAAGAAAACCCATTCAACTTCGTCCTATATATATATATATATATACAGATTTTTGGACCAATAATGAAGGTTGTTAATTAAGGTTGTAATAAAAAAAAAATACTCATATGGAGTGGATAGGAATGAACTTGAGTAGCGTTATGAGATATAAATGTAACACACATGAAAAATTGTCACCCTAATTGTTGTTTATAGAATAGAGTATTGATGCACTTTGGTATAAACCTGAAAATATGTCACATAATTTTTGTGCAGCAAACATCCTTTTATGTGTATTTTTAACAGTTTAGTATACATCAATTTAGATCAAATTTTTATATATGTTATTAACCCATTACAATAATCTCTACCATTTATCATATTCGGTAATCTATATTAATGCTTATTAAGCAAAGTATATAAAACCCTATGATTATATCTATATATGGGTTGAGATAGATCAATTTGATACACTAGTGTTACACAGTTTTTTATAAACTAATAATAAATAACAAAACTTTTTAATAATATAACAATATGTGTGTCTTTTTTTTATACAAACAATATGTATGTCTAATAGTATAACAAAATTATACTAATAATATAGTACAATTAAATCCATACATTTATTTTTTTTATGTTTGTTATTAATACAACAATAATAATAAAAAGCACCAATCTCTAAATATTTCTTAAACATTTCTCTTTTTTCCTCCAAAAACTAGATTAATCTATATTTGATATACTGTTATTACGGGATTCTACTTCAAACTCCTACACAAATGGTTTTTTTTCCTTCAACAAAACCATGCAATTTTCTTTTCTAGTAAAAGCCGAATAAGATAATATGTATAAAAAAAAGTCGAATAAAATAATATGGGCTCATAAAGTCCACCACGTTGAAGCACGTTGTGGGGTCAATACAAAGTTAATGGAACTCTAGGATCCAAAAACTACAAGATAACAAGATAAGAAAAATACATCACACTTTATCACTTTCTTCCCTTTCATATATAATTGAACATTTAGTTACATTGAGAAAGAATACGGAAGAATTGACTCAATAACTCTATATAACAAGTGACATATTCACTAGGAAGTCTCCTCATTTTGCACATCGTTGCAAATGGTCCCTAAAAAAATTAAATAATTGGTGAAAATGTAGAGTTTGAAATATTTTTTTAGCCATCAAAATATTCATTCTATTTATTATGTTAGGTCGAAGCTAACAGAAATTGTCACTGGCTACTTCCATTCATAAATGGTCTTTGCCTTCACAAAGTGGCCTACATCCATCTAACAAAAAATAAATAATTCATAGAAGAAGATAATATTCATCATTATCAACTATGTAGTTAAAAATTAATATTTTTCTTAACCACCTTCATATTCGAAATTTGTCAAACTATGGTGTTATAAAAAAATATGGTGCTCTAACTTCTATACTTAAGCCTGACCGCATGGCTCCATGATCACCTATTTTAATTTGCTTAAGTTATTATTAAGACTTAAAGGGGTATGAATGTGAAGAAAGTTTTATAATGCCATTTACTCATATTTTGCTATGTGTGGTTTAATTTTATTTTAATAATTAAGCTTGGAATAAAAAACACAGAGTTAAAATATTAATGTATCTTTTTTACACTTATCAACTCATTGGTGAGTAACATGAGGACCAACCTTGGCTTTGGTAAGCCTATAATACCCAAATTACCTAAATTTGAATTCATAAAAAATAAAAATAAAATATTATTAAAAGGAGTATTGGATAGCAATGACTAATGCTCAAGGTATAGTATGGGTATGTACAATTTTTAAAAAATAACTTGTTCCCAATACAATAAGGTGGAGATATGGCGTGAATAAAATCAGCTTAAATTAATTGGAAACCTAATCTAATAAATTTAACTCATGTTTGCTACTTTTTTTTAAATGAACAAAACCAAACCCATGTTAATTGTATGGGTGATTAAATTTATTATCTAATAAAGTGTATAAATGGTACTTTTACCTTTAAATATAAAAATAAATTAATGATTTTATTTTCCAGTATTTAAGATGTAAGGGAAGGATTTTAGGTTAAAAAAACATGATGATATTTATTTAAGTTTTATATATAACTCCCTAACTTTAACTTTAAATGAAAGTCTATAAAAAAATTATACAATCAGATGTTATTTTAGATATTTGAAATTCTATTTCATTTTATAACTCTAAAAGGCTAAAGTATTTAAAACTTACACATTTTCATGTTAAAAAGTTTGTTAAAAGCAAACCAACAATATGTCTCGGCTAAATTTTGAGCACCAATAAAGACATTAATTATGAATATACATGAGTTCAAATCCATAAAAAATATCATTAGTTCTTGTAATGGAAAAAGAATGGAAATGATAAGTACAAACACTATTGAAAGCATTCCACCAAGGCTAAGCTTATCATACATACCTTTCTTAAAGAAAACTTGTGATTCGATAGTTCCATGATTAATGAAAAGGTCAATGATATATATATATATATATATATATATATACAATGGGCCAACTTATTATCTCGGTCGTTGCTATCCGCAGGTTGTTCCCACTACTACATATGTTATCTGTTAAAATTTCAATCAAGATATACAGCAAAAAAATCATTATTATCTTTTCCTTTTTATTATAATTCCCTATCCTTATTTTCCCATTACCGGTTAGAATTTCCTTCACTATTGGAAATAGAAGTCCTTATTTTCCCAGGAAATAGAAGTGATATGGAAAACAAAAAAAATCAAAATAAAATAACAAATATATTTTTTATTCATAATAAAGTAATAATACTTCCATTTTAAAGACTCCAAACAATAACTAAACTTCACTATTGAGTTTATGGGGAGGAGATTCTCGTCTCACCGGTGTTTCAAATTGCAAATTGCATTACGTAATGCGATTGCAGTGATTGCCACAATTGTATTACACTGCAACATGTTGCAACGTAATTATATCATATCACATCGGGTTGCTACACAACTGCGTTGGACTATAGTAGATCACATCGATGTCAAAAATGTATTTTTATTCACAAAATAATTTACACCACCACAATGATCACTATCCACATTGTAATAGTCACAATCACAGGAACCACAATGACTACAACAACTACAAATTAGACCACAACTACAATTTAAAACGCTTAATAATAATATATGATTGTGAGTTGAGGCATTTTTGACAGCTTGATGATCAGTTTCCTGTCATATCATCCTTTGAGAAGAAGATGAAGATCTATACTTATAAAATTATCCTTAAGCTTTTCTTTTCCTTTTTTCACGCACTTACGTATAACCAACGTAAGAGAACCCAAAGCGACTCTTCCTTATCTTTCCTTTTCAATCCAACACTACAAAAAAAATATAAGTGAAGATTCCATACCCCTAATCATCAACTATAAATAATATCAAATACAATAAATAATACACATCCAGGTAGAAAAAGTTAACCCAGCTTAATTAAAGCATAATTTTTCCATTTTTCTATGATGAAATTGACAGAGAAGTCCCACCTAAAAATAAACAAATATAATTATTCACCTCAAACCAAAGCATCTATCTCATCTCCATGCGCATATAATAAAAACCCTTTTGAGTTATACTATTCCACTTGTTTTCTGTTATATTCTTTTTTCTCATCTCTTATGCTGTAATTGCCATAGGGACACATACTTTTCCTCTATGCAGCTGGGAAACCCAACCGTGTTGGAAGCCTCCTCCGGCGAGGCCGTGGCGGTGCATGACGGTGCCAACGGGGGCAGTGAAGAGAAGGGAATTATAAGAGATGATAGTAGTGGCGGTGGCGGTGCTGGTGATGGTGATGGAGATGAGAGTCATGAGAAAATGAACGGTGGAGGAAACCGGTGGCCCCGCCAAGAAACATTGGCTCTCTTGAAGATAAGGTCGGATATGGATGCTGTGTTTCGTGATTCAAGTCTTAAGGGTCCACTTTGGGAAGATGTTTCAAGGTACTATAATACAATACTCATTCATATCCTTTAGTTTGGTGTCTCAACTTCTTCTTCTTTGTCTATGTTGTTTTTATGGCTTTGGACTTGAAATTAGCTTGCTTAAGATCATGCATGAAGAACTATGAATTTGTTTTCATTTTCCAAACTCAAGAAATCAGTTAAGAATGGTGGCATATCTTGTTCAACTCTGAGATAGGAATAATTTATTATGAGATTACTGATTATCCATTTTGTAGGATTCAATTCAGTTAATTATAATTATTTTATCTCAGTCTTGAATGGGTCCATATTTGAAATGAATCTTTCTGTATGAATTGGCTCAAATTATGTTTACTTTATCTTCTTCTTTATTGGATATCATCCTTTTCCTTTAACTACCTTGTGTCGTGTCTTATTTATTGTTCACTCTTTTAGGTATGAACTAACTACCTTCATATTTTTTATTTTGGTACGATGAGACTAGTATATTTGCCTTGCCTAAGATTTCATCTTTGATCTTTATGTGAAAGAAGTAACTTCATTTTATTTTCAAAGTTTCTGAAATGGATGATATTAAATTGTATCTTTATCTATTATTTTCTCTCTCCTCCTCTATAAATATTTGTATGTGCAGGAAACTAGCTAGTCTTGGTTATCACCGAAGTGCAAAGAAATGCAAGGAAAAATTTGAGAACGTGTACAAGTACCACAAGAGAACAAAAGAAAGCAGAAGTGGGAAATCAGAAGGAAAAACATATAGATTCTTTGATCAATTACAAGCCCTTGAGAAACAATTCAATGTCTCTTCTTACTCGCCAAAACCACAACCTACTTTTGCAACAACAAACAACAACACTGTGTCATTGCCAACAAAGCCTAGTGATACCAATACACCAATCTCTTTTAATTCCATCACCACTGTTCCATCCACAAACCCTACACTCATTTCTCCACCTCCACCACCATTACCACTACCAACCAATTCTACCACTAATATCACTTTCACAACAACAACTATGGTAACCAACCCTAGCAATGATAATAATAATAACAACAACAACAACAACAATGTTTCGTATTCTTTGCCATACATGAACCTTTTCTCTACCTCTTCTTCTACATCTTCTTCCACGGCTTCCGACGAAGACTTGGAAGAAAAGTACCGGAAGAAGAGGAAATGGAAGGACTACTTCCGAAGGCTCACAAGGCAGGTCTTAGCCAAGCAAGAGGAAATGCAGAAGAAGTTCTTGGAAGCGATCGATAAAAGGGAGAGGGAACATATGGTGCAACAAGACGCTTGGAGGATACAAGAGATGGCAAGGATCAATAGAGAACATGAGTTACTTGTACAAGAAAGAACAACTGCTGCAGCAGAAGATGCTGCAGTTGTTAAATTTTTGCAGAAGTTGTCTGGTCAGCAAAACCCTACAACACAACCTTTTGATCAAACAATTTCTGCAAAAATAATATCGCCACCACTAGTATCACAAGTGGTACAACCTCAACCACAACAACAGCATCATCAGTTATCATTGATGGTAATGAACAACAACGTTGAAATCCAGAAAACAAGTAATGGTCATAATAGTGGTGATCCATTAAACTCTCCTTCTAGGTGGCCAAAGGCAGAAGTTCATGCTTTGATAAGGTTGAGGACGAGTCTTGATGCTAAGTATCAAGAGAATGCACCAAAAGCTCCATTTTGGGAGGATATATCAGCTGGGATGCAAAGGCTTGGGTACAATAGGAGTGCTAAGAGATGCAAAGAGAAATGGGAGAACATCAACAAGTACTTCAAAAAGGTGAAGGAAAGTAACAAGAAAAGGCGCGAGGATAGTAAAACTTGTCCCTATTTTGAAGAGCTTGATGCTCTATACAAAGAAAAGAGCAAAACTCATAACCCCTTTGGTGGTGTTACTTCTGCATTCAACAACGTTAATCCAAATGAGATGATGGAGCCATTGATGGTGCAACCAGAACAGCAATGGAGGCCACCCTCTCATGATGAGAATAATGAAAGTCAAAAAAGAGAAAGGGAAGAGGTAGCAGATGAAGGAGATAGCATGGAAGATGATAACGTGGATGATGATGGTGAAGAAGATAGAGATAGCATGGAAGATGAAGAAGGAAGAGGTAATCATTATGAGATTGCGACAAATACACTTCCTTCAGTGGACATAGTTGAATGAGAAAAGATAAGGAAGTTTATGATCGCATGGATGGGGACTTTTACTTTCTTTCTTTTTTTACTTTATTCTTCTCAATTATTAATTTTAATATTATTTTTTTGCATTTGGGATTATGAGATGTCACTGAAATTTGTCATAGCCAGAAACACACTGCATTATAAAATCAAAATTATCTTTTAATCATGAAAAGGCATACCCATCTAGGGGTGCACAAAGAACCTATGATCTGACACTATTTCTGGGCCAGCTTAAAAGGATATGATTGGAGTTGTGGGTTAAATTTTTGGCCGCTATGAAAGAGTGAGACTCCTCTCAAGTAATGGAGAGGTAAGTGACTTTTTCCTTTATATTTTAACGGTAGAAGTGTAACATCATTACACCTAAAAGGGATATAAGTGTCAATATATGCTACTTTTTGTTTACTTTTACACACCACTTACAGTCTCACTCGCTGTGAACTGGAGGGATCAAAGATTGACACTACATATAATAGTTCACATGGCCAGCCAAGCAGCACCTATAGTGGGAGTACATGTTTTAGGCTCATAAATTCATGCTTAAAGTGTAAATTAATGATAAGAGAGAGTGAAAGTGAAAAGAGATCCCAAAGGATAAATCTAATAACAAAATATCACATGCAAGCCTTATAAATTTCTTCTATTTATTAAGTTAAAGGGTGGAGCTATATAGATCACAGAACCACTTTGTAGGAGTAGTAGTACTTTCAGTTTCCTGTTATACTTGTGGGTGTAAATTATTATTGTTGAATTATAGGAGCAACTTGTTAGTTTTTCACCATTGACTTTATTGCGGTGAAAGGCTAAATGGTTCAGTCACAGGAATTTGTGCATATTAAATTTAAACGAGGATATGGCTCAAAATATTCTCATTTTCAAATTTCAAGTCAATCATATTATTATAACAAGAAATAAAAAAAATATTCATTTTTTATAAAAAATTTCTTAATTAGTTGACATTTTTTGATACAATTAATATACAAACACCAAATTTTTGGAGAGGTGATCTCCAATTCATTAAATTTGTGATTAGCTAGCACTAGATCAGGTTGTCTTTCAACACAAAGTTGTACAAGTTAAATTACTTTTTCAGTAAAAAAATGTATATAGTAATGAAGTATAAGTTTTATATGTTGTCCTTACGCCAGTTATTATTTATATCTATTCATCATTGACTCTAAAAAATTAACTCAAATGAATAATGAGTGATATATTAACAATGTATATATTTTTATACTGATGATGCATATATATTACCTGTATAAAAATTTGGTTAACTTCTTCCTTAATAATTATTTATTAGAAATCTATAATATGTTTGTTGGTTAAAATTTCAAAGGGAAGACAGAGAAGAAAATACTTGAAAAATTGAAGTCTTCTCACAGCCATATTCTATTCTTGATAAAAGGTGTTAGTCCAACTCAACCTACTTAAGTACTTGAAAGCCTTCTGAAATAAATCCTGAATCATTTTGACTCAGTTACGCCCAAATCCAACAAACTCCATATAAAAATCTTACTCGAGTTAAAAAATGAAATTGCTATAAAGTGTATAATAGATTATTTTTTGCCCAAATAACATCGGGGCCACATCTGCTGTTGTCCCACTTTGTGTACCATTAACTCTGATTGGTTGAAAAAAATTAACATGCAAGCTTTTTTGACCTGGTCATGGCCCAAGCCCTAATCAGCCTGCTGCAAACTTGATGGGGTATCTCAAATTGCACATGTATTGTACTCCATGATTTTCAAGTGATTTGTTTCCCCTCATTTTTATCAAATAATAAAATAGAGAAATAGGTTGAGATAAAATAAATTTACCATATATTAATTATATATTTATGAGTGTCGAAATAATAAAATTGTAAATAATCTTTCCAAACCCATTATCATCCCTTGGAGTAGGACACTATAATCTTGAAACTAAAAGTTGAAATCTTCAACAACAAAAAATATTATTTTGAAAATTTGAGGTAAATTGATTTGAATGAGCAAAAAAAAAAACATTTTAGCTCAAATTTTGTGGAACATATTTTGATTTTACAATAACATTACAAAACCAAAAAACTAGAAAATGACAATCACCCAAGTTGGGCTCAAGGGTTATATAATTATTAAAATTTATGGTGACGTTTAAGAATGTAAATTTGTCGAACCGCCCAATAGGAGCTTGACATTGAGCCTACATTCAACATTGTTATGTTCATGTTTCTTGAAAGTTTATTTAATTAGGTCATTGAAAAAACTTTTTAAACATAAGGAATTGGCCTATCTAATAAATATATCACTATAATTATTGTTACTAGATAAAGTATTTTTATTTTATTTTAATTATAATAAGAGGAAATATTTGTTGATCTATTTAAAGGTTTAAGCTTATTGATTTTTATTATTTTTTATTCTAGCATATTGGAAGAGATTAAAAAAAGTAGTGATTTAAATAAGCTTCTAAGCTAAGTTCTTAATATACTTATTAGGATAATACCTTGAAAAACAGTATATATTAGAGTCACTCTCAAGCTTAGGTTAATGTCCATACATGTTAGGTCTTTTAAGTAAAGTCTACCTAAACTTAGCCTATTTGCAATCATAGTGAAAAATTCATATATAGGTTTTATTAAATAATATATCTTTAATAAGCTTATAGGATAAACTAGGTCTTAAAATTTGGCTTTAAAAACTAGCAGGTTAGGGTTGGACATACGTTTGAAACACAGACCAATCCCATTCATATTAGGACCTAACTTCACAAATCCCTTAATCACATTATCATTTGTCTAATAAGTTTCACTATTCAAATTCATTATTAATCATATTTCTCGCATAGTCACAATAACATACATTTATTTTCGTCTTCCTTTGTAATTCACTAATTCTAGAAGAGGTTTTAGGCTTGTTAATAAAAAAATCCTTGCAACAAAACCCAGTTAAATTAACAAAATGTTAAGTTGGATTAATTAGTGAATAGTTAAGCAATTGCTTTCAAACGTCATTCACAAAATTTTAAGTTGGATTAATTAGTTAATATATATCTCTTACCAATAAAATAATCTAGTGACACATGTCATTTTCAGATAATGAAGACATACTTTATAGCACATTATAATCCATGCTTACTTGTTGATTCCAAATTCTTGATTAGTTTTATTGTTCCAACTCCCCAAAAGTCTTCACAATCTTTTTTATTATGCCTTGAAATACTCCCATTTTTTGACAAAACAACGATCTTTGGACCTTTAAAAAGATTACTTAGTGACTAATGATGATAGCTAATTAAAGTTAATGACAAGGAAACAGTGTCTTTTGTCTAATTTTGGAACCTGATTAGCACAAACATAAACATGGACAAATCTCAATTTGGTCTCTTGGAACACATCATAGCATTGTTGGACCACAAAATCTTCATACATTATACCTTAGTGGCTCCGAAAGACATTTGATTTTGCGTTTCATGATTCTACTTTCAAACTCAAAGCCGCGCGCGTGGTTATCGATCTTCTTTTGGTCAATTGTTTTGTTATCCCATTGTATTAAATTGCATAATCTTTCAAAATTGATAGTTTAAATGTATATGATAACTACTTAAAGTAAATCTGATTATTTTTAAATCAAAGTTAAATGATACGCACCCTTTTCACAAAGACTACATACGCCTCTATTATGATTTGATTCTTTTTTCTCCAAAAGGTGGACCCTTAATTTCTGGAGCCATTTCATATTGACACAACTTTCAGTTATGGGTTTTACACGGAACCTATAGGGTTGACCTCTTATATATCCATTTCTCTTAGAAATAGTCAATCGCCCTCTCACAACTTAGGTTAATTCAATGAATTCTTCCAAGGTTTTTAGGATTGAGAATACTCCCTAATTAGTTCAATTTTATATTATATTATCCTTTGTTATAAAATGTTTGTTAGTAATTACCAAGCATTGTCATTCATATGCTTTTGAGATAGATTGAATAATAACAACATATATATACCAATATATAAGGGGAATTTTATCTAGAAAGGGTTTTTGATTTGTTGAAATTTATTTTAACTTTAATTTCCTTCTTAAAAAAATAAAGGAGACAATAGGATAATTGTTTTGACATAACTTTTAAACATTGTAATTCTACTACCATTGTTTCTTATATTTATTTATATATTTTCTATTAGACGTATTCTTACACTATGTCTAATGATTTCTATTTCTAAATTACATCGTATTATCTCTTTAAAGTTAAATTTATCAACATATTATCTACCTAAAATTAAATTAAATGTATCATTGTTTATTTATAATAAATTTATATCTATATATTCTAAAAATTGTAGCATATTTAAATTTTATTTATGAAAGTGTTAATTTAAACTATTAAATTTATTTAAGCAAAAAAACATGAGTTGGCTAGAATAAAAAATGACAAAATAAAAATGTGGATAGAAGTAACTCTTGACATGCTAATAATTTATATATATACTTACTATTATAAAGTGAAATAATAATTAATAATTGCATCATGAATAATAATTTTATATATTTTTAATTTAATGTTTGCCTACATAACTTTTATTTATGTCTGAATTAATATATATTAATAAATTTATTAAACAAAATAAAGGGATTAAAGTGTCTTTCAAAACACTAATAAAATAACAATAAATTATGTATTCAAGGTACTAGTCTAAATTTTTTATTTGTACAAGAATCAAATTGGTGCACACATAAATTAAGGAATAGAGGGAATATTCACTCTTATAATTATTATTTTAGTTTTTTTATTGACAAATATTAGTATGTTAGTATTTGTTGTAGGCAAATAATCTCAAGCCTTGAACTTCCTTCATTCCACAATTTCCCTCTAATCATCAAATCAACTTACAATTTTTTTTTAAATTTAATATAGGTAAGACTTGAACCCACAACCAATAACAACGTGGTTCAAGCTTTCATTTAACAGGTCCTAGCACAGGAATCCTTAGACCATAGGCACCTTCGACGGAATCATGCTACCTTGCTGGTTGTAATGAAACCCTTTGGCTTCAACATGTCACCAATTTCATGACACTATTTCTAAATTTCTTTAGGTCTTTTTCAAACAGTAGGTGTTGTTAAGTTGGAATTAATTCAATATAAAAAAAGTAGTCCAGTGAGTTCAGAGAAAACTTTATGTAATAGCCCATAAACCCGCAAGTGGAATTAATGCAATATATTTTATTATTAAAACTTATATAGATTCTCCTGTTTATTCAATTTGTCTACTCTTAATGGACATTTATCTTGTACACTACAATTTCAAGTTCATTAGTCAACTAGATCGATGCTTGTACTTGCGACCTAAACTAGATTATAAGTACATTAAATACCAAATATAACGTTTAATCATAATTTGAAGATCACGTTCGAAAATAGTTTTATCTTACATCTCTAAATAATTTATGAGATAAATATATATCCAAGAATCATATGCATCTAAGTAAGCTCTTTTATTTTGTTTCTAATTATTGATATATGGGATATTATTTTGTTTCTAATTATTTATCCATTTAAAATTAAAAAAAATATTGAAAATGAACTTTTCAATTATATCTTTAACAATAATTAGCTAATTTAGTATTCAAAATAGGTAGTTAGTAAAATAATTATTAAAGATAAAGGATAGAGATGAAAAGAAAGTAAAAACTTTTATTTATATCTAATATATTAATTTACATTTGCTTCTATGTTTATATCTCACAAGAGAGTAAGAGACAATTACTATATTGGAACTGTGAGAGGAGTTAATTTAGTTTTTATTTTGTTTATGTTATAGGAGACTAGTCAACACATTATGAATTTAATGTGTGTGGACGAAAATCAACATCTTTACTTCTCAGAGTGTACCGGAAAGGATGGGATCACATGTCCCAAAATGATATCCTTAATCTTGTCTCATACCATTTATATTTAAATACATGCATTTAATATTTTATTTTTATAAAATAAAATTAAAATAAAATGTTATTTTTATTTGTTGACAAAAAGTAATTGGATTGAAACAAAGAGACATAAACTTCAAGGACAGAGGATCCAGTTCAGAAGGGAAAGTCCCCGAGTGAGTGAATAAAAATAAGAGCAGAGACAAATTGGAGATTTGAGTTAAAGAGTGTTGACAAGCCTTGCTACTCCTTGAAAAATGAGTATCTAAAACCAATATACTTGCACTTACTAAGTTTTTTATTATTTTATTAAGACCTCAATTAATTAACAATAATTTTTTATAAACAAATATTGTTAATATTTGGTATAGGTAGAATTTGAACTATTAACTTTTTTATCATTCTATTTTCCAAACCTTCCTCTTAAACCACTTTATCACCTTGTAACTCCCCTTTAATTAACAGTAATAAATGAGTGTAAGATTACAAAATAAATTTTAAAAAGGATATTAACTAGAAATGTCTTATAAGATCCCAATCCCAATGAAAAGTGATATTGTTTTGCATAGTGATTGATGGCAATTATGATCAATTGGTTTTAGCTCCGACAAAGGAATAGGTCCGTAGACTTTTGTGCATGCATGTAGCCTCTCGTTTGTAAAGGAGAATTAGAGTGGAGAGAAAAAAGAGAAAAAAGTGAGAGAGATAGAAAATATAAATTTATCTTGTTTGATTTAGAAGAGATAAAGAAATGAGAGACTAAAAAGTATATGAGTCCTGCGTAAAAAAAGTGAGAGAGATAGAAAATATAAATTTATCTTGTTTGATTTAGAAGAGATAAAAAATGAGAGACTAAAAAGTATATGAGTCCCGCATAAAAAACTTTTTCTCCTCCTTTGCTGAGAAAGTGGGAGGAGATGAAATTTTTGTATGCAATGATATAATGCCCTTCAATTTTTTCTCTACTTTTTAGTTTTAAATATCATTAGGGACACTTTTGTCATTTGAATCATAACATTATATATCTTCTCATTTTCTATTCAACCAAACAAAAGAGAAAGAGAATAAAATATCTCTTTCTATTCATTTTCTCTCATTCTTTTATTATACCAAACATCACTAAAATCTACTATATTTCTCCTCTTTCTCTTTCTCACTTCTTTCTTTTTTCTCATTTTCTCTTGGGCAACCAAATAAAACTGTAATGTATACGAATGAGGGCCCTCAACTCAACTGGAATGAGATTAGTTGTTCTATTTTTTATATTTTATTGTATCCAAATTCAATTGAAAGTAATTATCAACTTTTTCTTAAAAAATCAATAAAAAATATAAAATAATATTTTTATGTTATTTGAATGAATATAATTTTGTAAAGATATAATTAAATAAATTTTTAGACATAAATGATCCTCACTATTGCAATTGGTGCGTTTAAGTCTCAAACTGTTGCTACGTAAAAGAATAATTATTCCTATCAATCCGTATAGTAGTGAGGTAAATGCATTGCAGGCCAATCAATATTGGTGTCGGGCACATATTTAACGCGCAAATATGCACTATTTTCATCAAAATCGACAAAATTCCACATTCGTCACTATTTTCAAACCCTGAGACAATAAAAAATCAGAGCCTGTAATTTATCAATTTTTCTTTTAATCATGTGAAACATTAACATCAAAATTTGAAGAAAAAAATGAGAAATATGTACAAATGATAAGAATGTAAGGTACATTTAATCTTCGGATTTAATTGTTGATGTCGGTTGAATACCTGAGACTTATACAAGTAGTGATGATTTTCTTCCAACCCCGTTCACAATGGATTAATATATTTTGTTGACTATTTTTAATTGAAATGATATATTTTTTATTAATTTGAGATATACTTTAGAATACAAATTTTGGTTCTCATGTTGCTTCCAATAATGTTGCTTCCAATAATGTTATTCCATTTTAGAAGTCTCTATGCTTACAAGTTCCAGAAAACATAATGTTATTCCATTCAATAAAACAATTATTGGTAATTGATGAACACACGAGAATGGGATGTGGGGTTTAACATTTATTGGTTACGACAAATTCAATAATTCATGAAATAAAATAAAGATTTAACTAAGGAATATAATTGAAAGAAGATATTCGAAACCCACCAAGCATTCTATGATTTTAAAAAGCTCAAAGCAAAGTTGTGGCCTATAAGATTCTATTTACCAAATGAATTCTTAAGTGATAAATTAACACGTGGAAATCAAGAGCACGATTTACATTCCCGACAGTAAGAAAATTAATAAGAGAATTGGATACCCACCAAATCATTATGAATGTAAATTCAAAGGAAAATAATGACATATATTAATTCGGGCAAAAAAACCTTCGTTAAAACATGAAATTAATATGTACCACAAAAAGAGTGAAAATAGTATTGTTCTAGTTAGTTAACGTGTTGGAGATAAATGTGATTTTTTTTGTTCAAACCAAGCTCTGATCCTTTCTCAATCCATTTTGTCCTATAGTACTCGTTATCATGTAAAGTCACTCATATGAGTCTTTTATTGAATAAAAATATAAAACTGGTATATTTAATATGAGTTTGCTAGCTATACCCTCCTTAAATGTTCACAAATATCATTAAAAATAATGGTGTATTGCATACATTAAAAAGTAATATGTATGTATGCCATCTTAATAGAAAATTATTTCTTATTACTTCCTCAATTAATGTGGATGCTGGTTAACTTGACCTAAACTAAATAAAGCATCTATTGTATGGAAGAGTGTATGAATGCATGATCATCTTCAAATTAAAATATGCAAAACATTCAAAGGTTTCTCTTACCATAAGAACGAAAAGATGGATTTAGAATTTTTCATTGTATGTATGTATCCAACTAGAACTCCCTTTAGAATTTATTTAATAAATCAAAGTAAAAAAATTGTGTAGGAAACTATAAGTTAATAAATTTTCAATGCTTTAAATACATCACTTCCTATTATAAGCTTATGAGCAGGTGCCCTGGATTTTTTTTATTAAATACCTTTTTCCTGCATGACCATATCTGGTATCTCACAAAGTATGTTACTCCATGTATCATTTGTTGTGTTTGATTAGAAAAAATACATAATTATTAAACTTTTAAATTATAAAATGTGACACCCAGTTTTATACACTTTTTGGAGCATATGTGCTCTTTTTACCTACACATGAATGATGTCTTTAAGGATATACTAGTTGGAGCTCACATATTTATTTAATTTGTTGTTTGATAAATAAATATAATGCAACTTGTGTGATTCTTTTAAAATTTATACATAATAAATCAAATTCTCTTACACGTTTAAGTGTTGATGTTGCTTATAATAACATGACTTCATTTGAATTCATAATGATTTTATACTTTATGTAATAAATTATGTATGTATTGATAATATATACTCTAAGAATACTTATAAGTAATTTAATATTGATAATATATAAATTTTTTTGCCCAAAATTTCTATTCAATGAGCAATGAAGATTAGATTGAGATCTCAATATCAACATTTTATTCTTGGTCTCATTAGTCATTCAAGTTTGAAATTTTTTCTACCATGTGTCGTTAGTCATATCTTGCATTATCAAGTATATATTTTGTTTTGTTTTATCTATTGTGGTTCAACTACTATATAAATATCATTTTCGACAATGAAATCAATTAAACAAAATTACGTAGTAACATAGAAGATGAACTTCTTACAAACAACCTAGTAATTTATATTGAAAAAGAAATAGTTGAAAATTTTATTAATGGCCTCATCATATATGTTTCTTTATATTTTCCGTATTCAATTATTTTAATTATAAATTGTAACTAAATATTATTGCACCTCCAAATTTTTTGATGAATATCCGTCACTGCTTATGAGCATAATATCTATGTACCGTCCGTATAAAAATTTATACACAATAATTATATTTACCATTTATTTGTTTTACAAATTATGGTAAATGATAGAATGATAATGTATAAAATTCATATAGTATTCTATACTTTTCTCTAAATATATATATAATTTCTTAACAAACATTCCATATTAGAATTATTTAAAACTAATATATATATATATATCAATCACCTTTACCTATTCTTTATTTCTGAATCTGTATTCTTGGGATGCTGGTAATAAATATATTCAGAAGGTAATTTTTGCTATTCAATTAGGCTAAATTTACAATATAGGGAACTTTTAATCTTTTATTATAACAAGTATAGTTTATTTTCGTAAACACGATTAGCAGCCATAGATGGTAACAAAAGGCTTTTTTTATTATCGACAGAAAATTTTGATTTTATTTTGATACGAAAAGTAGAAGAAGTTTAGAAAGAGATTCTATAGATTTGCAAAATGCAATTATAGATTCCATAGATGAATTTGAACCTTCATCTCTTTCTTAGTACTGACACACATCCATGAAGAGAAGAAGCTCATAAACTTGTCGGTACAGTGCTACATAAACAACAACTGCATGCTAATGTTTTAGGTTCTTTTCAGAGTAGTGTGGTTACTCACACAACTCATAAGATTCCTTTATGGTGGACCCTCTTTCAAGGGTTTATGACTCCATGTGTGATGCTGCCATTTTCTGCTTTTGGAAGGGCCCTGTGACAATGCAAAAGGTTATTAGGTCACTGTCTCTATTCTCTGCTCTACAATCTACAATTCTTTTTATTTTAGGAATTTATATATTATGTACTCTATTTATTTCATTATTAGTATAGCATGTACCAATCAACACCTTAATTATCTCCTATTTTTATAAAAAAACAAGTATTTTATAACTATTAAATATGCCAACACAAATATCCCTACAATTTAAGAGTGTTATATATATAATATATTGTAGAGTATCCACTCTAAAAATATTTGTTTTGGTGATATTCTCAACAATGTTTTAACAAATATGTAATTCTAGGAATTGGCTTGGCATATGGGATTGTATGTTTCAAACGGTGTTTCATTCCCTGTTATGAAGTAAAACACTTGATGTTTAAGTGTTGAAAACTAATGTTATACAATGACTACTAGTGTCTAAGGATTTATTGTGCATTAGTTTTTTTTAGAGTAATAAAAGAAGTGAAAAGTTTAGGAGCTACAATTAATTCACCAATATATATATATATATAAGAGCTAAAACAAGGAAACCAAAAATAAAAATAAATGCAACATTTAAAGAGGAACAAAATTGAAAAATAAAAGACAAAACCCCAATTAATATCCTCTCTCATTTACACCAGCATAATATTAAAAACAAGGTGTGTTTCTCTCCTCTTTCTTTATTAATTCATTATATTGGAACCTGGATCTTTAGCTCTCTACCTTATTAATTATCTCAAAAAATAAATAAAATTTTATAAATTAGAAAAACATATAATCTATCTGACTATATGAAACAACAAAAGTACCAAACCCCACCACCTCAGTACCCATGTGTCATTCTGTCGTAAACCTATTTTCAAATTCTTCCACACTTCCACAACCACCACCACCACCACCGCCACCAATAGCCGCCGACCACCACTCTCCACTTTTACGACAACCCCTGCAATAATCTCTTTTACACACACGTGTCATTCTTATGTGCACTTTTTGCACCTTTCACTACAGTACTATTCACCTGAAGCACCACCCACTGATGCTGAAGGAACCTTATTTGCCACTACCTCATACTTACCACCACTACTACCACTTCCATTCTCTTCATCTTCTTCTTCTTCCTCTCCATTATCTTTCTCTTCTTCATCAAAATCATCATCATCGCCGTCCTCTTCTTCCCTATGCTGCTGAGGAGGCCATTGCTGCTCCGGTTGCACCATCAGCGGCGCCACCATGCTCTCTGGCTGCACCATTTTGTTCTTCTCTCTATAAAGTGCATCAAGCTGATGAAAATATGGACATGTTTTGGAATCTTGTGGTCTCTTCTTGTTGCTTTCCTTCACCTTCTTGAAGTACTTGTTGATGTTCTCCCATTTCTCTTTGCACCTCTTGGCATTTCTATTGTACCCCAGCTTCCTCATTGAGGATGATATCTCTTCCCAAAGTGGCCCTTTTGGTACGTTCTCTTGGTACTTCGCGTCAAGCTCAGTTCTCAGCTTTATCAATGCTTCAACCTCTACTTTTGGCCACCTTGATGAGCTTGCTCCCATCATGTTCTCTCCATTATTATCAGCTCTCACTATTTCCATATTCATCACTAGTTGCTGTTGTTGTTGTTGTTGCGGTGGGACCGGTGGCACCACAACAGGTTGTATTGGTGGGCTGGGCTGAACAACTAATTGTAGCTGTGGTTGTTGTGATTGTACTTGCGGTTGCACCAGTGTAGGAACAATAGCTGGCACTAGTGTTTGTGGCGCAACTGGTTGTGGCTGTGGTTGTGTTGGAATATTGATGGTGTTCAACGCTTCTCCACTATGTTGTTGTTCAGCTATCTTCTGCAAGAATGCCATAACGGCAGCATCTTTGGCAGCAGCTACTGATCTTTCTTGAGCTAAAATTTCCCTCTCCCTATTTATCCTTTGCATCTCTTGCACTCTCCATGCTTCTTCTCTCGCCATTAGCTCGTGCTCGCGTTTCTCTATAGCTTCCAAGAATGTCCTTTGCTGTTCCTCTTGCTTCTTCACTACTCCCTTCATTAGTCTATGGAAGAAGTCCTCCCACTTGCGCTTCCGCTTTCGCTTGCGCCTCTCCTCAAACATTTCATCATCAGAAGAAGTCGACGAGGAAGAGTTGGACAAGAGATCGTTTGGGATGTTGGGGAAAGAGATTGGTATGGTGGTAGGGTTTGTTGTTGTTGCTGCTTGTGGTGGTAATGGGTGTGGTGTAGGGAAGATTGTAGGGTTTGTATGTGGATAAGAAGGTATATTTGGAAGGCTTATTGATGGGGTAGTAGTGACAACAATGCCTTGATTCATGGTCAAAGATTGTACTGTTGTAGCACCAGTAGTTGTTGATGGAACAGTAAAATGAGGGACACAACTATGAGTGGTGTTGTTAACCACTTGTGGCATAGGTACTGTTACTGTTGTTGTCGCTACTATTGATGATAATGGTGATGGTGCAATCGATGGTAATGGTGGGTTAGGGGAGGGAGTTGTTGAAGGATGATGAAGATGATCAAGGGCTTCTAATTGATCAAAAAATCGATAAGTTTTGCCTTCAGATTTACCACTTCGACCTTCTTTGGTTCTCTTGTGATACTTGTATACATTCTCAAATTTCTCTTTGCATTTCTTAGCGTTTCTGTGATACCCAATCTCTGCAAGCTTCCTGAAAACCAAAGTGTACAAACAAAGACAAATGATACAAAAGAAAGAGAAAAAAAGGTATCTATCTGTGTTTATTTTATCCTATCAAATTCAGCTAAAAGACAAAAGGTAAAAAACACTGGGAAATAAACATAAAAATACGTGTGTGGAGTGAATTAATTCAAGTAGGAATTTTTTTTAATGGAAATGAAAGTTACCTAGAGAGATAGGAGAAAATAATAAACTTGGTATAATTGAAGTTTTGATTTAATTAGTAAGAAATCAGAAGAATTGATGAGCAGAAATGTCTCCCATGAAAAATACATGAAACCCAAGTTAGATGATTTCATAATCTACCTGAGTTTCCCTGTAAGAGTGGGTAACTGAAATAAAGGCGTAAGAAAATCTTGCTTTTCATACACTCAATTCAAGTTTGTGACTTATTTGGAAAATAAGACATGAACCAAAGTGGATATTGGAAAAGCAAATCACACCCAAATCATGAATGCTCCACTCATCTAAATTATTTTTTAATAGTTTTATATTCATTCATTCAAACTCAAAAGAAAAAAGGAAGAAAAAAAGGAGGATTTCAAGGAAATGAAGATGAATACTATAGGAACCGCAAAAGGAAGCAAATCCAAATGATTGAGAGAGAGAGAGAGAGGAAAGATAGAATTGAAGCTGGTAGAATATATTTCAAAGAATAAAAATTCAAGCAAAATTGAATTATAGATCTCCACACCCCATGAATTAAAAGCAAATTTTTTATTAGAATCTCAAATTTTCAATGAATTAAAGTGAAGTGAAATCAATGATAAGAAACAAAGGAATAAAAAAGGAAGAAGTGAAAACATTTATAGAATCTCAAAGTTTACATTGAGGTGAAATGAAATCAATGAGAAGAAGCAAACTAATGAATAAAAAAACTACAAAGAAGAAGAAATGAAAAAAAGGGGATGAGAAGAATCAAATTTGCTCATATTGAGAAAAAAATGATAGATCAAAATTGACATTGAAGTGAAATAAGAAAAAAGAAATGAAGTGAATAAATAATTGAACCTGGAAACTTGTTCCCACAAGGGACCTTTAACACTTGCATCACGAAACGCCACGTCCATATCCGACCGTATCCTTAACAACGCCAAAGTCTCTTGTCTTGGCCACCGGTTCCCACCGAAGCTACCACGTTCTCCTTCTTCCATTCTTCTATCTTCATCCCCAGAAGTTGAACCTCCTCCTCCTCCACCACCACCACCACCTACCACCACTCCTCCACCACCACCACCACCTACTGCCACCGCCTCTCCACTTGATGACTCACCCAACATACTCCCTCACTCACTCTCTTCTCTCTCTTCCAATTAAGCGGAAAAATAAAAATTATAAAAAAAAATAGTGTGATGGTGAATTCTATCAATTTTGATGACGGGTATTTATTTTATGTATAGTATAGTACTTACTAACACTATATACATGTATAGATTGAAACTTGTGTGTGTGCGATGGAGGTGAATTTATTATTATTTTTTTCTTCTCTGGGATCTTATGATCTTATCACATTCTTTCTTAATTCTTATATAATAAGCATTAATAATTAATAGAATCGATATTTTTCATTTTACGTGTTTCCTTTACTTTTCTTTTTCTAGATGGGAATCTTCAGATTTAAACTTTTTAGTTTTTATTTTTATTTTTATTATCATTTATCGTCCGGGTTTGATAAATTCACAAACCTTCACGGCATGTAGAACAAAGTGGCACAGAAAAATATATGCTGCTATTTAGTGGTAGTGCTAGTAGCATGTTTTCCAAAATTTTGGATGATTTGATTTTTTATGCTATTTCATATATCTTGTATTTTATAAAATCAAAATAAATTACAATTTTTTTTTATAAATCTATAATTATTTTTAAGCATATTTGTCTCTTAATTTAATAATCACTTTTCAATATACTATTTTCTTAATTTAATAATCTTTTTCTAACCTAATTTAATTTTTTCTTCAATTTTCAATGTATTACTCTCTTTCTCTTAGTAATTTCTTTCAATACACTTGTGAAATTCAAATTGAACCACCACTTTTTTCAATGTACTAGTCTCTTTTTTTATAATTTTTCTCTTAATAACTTATACTCAAAAAATTCTCTACTTATTGGAATTAAATCGAGTTCATATTGATAAATTAATTGTGTAAATATATGAAAATTTAATATGTGTTTATTCTTATCTAAAACTTTTGATCTTTAAGATTAAATAATAAAATATATATTTATATGAGGAGATAAATTATCTATTCCAGCAACTAAAATAATTACATGTATCCTATTTTTTAAGCTTTTTATAAATATTTAGAAATAGTTAAATTTGACACATGACATGACTTTAGTGGCTGAAATAGATAATTTATATTTTAGTATCAAAATATACTTTAATCTCTTAAGATTATGTATAAATTTTAACAAGTAAATAAATGATATAAAGTTTACTATAAAGCAATTAAAATGATATTATTTAATTTACATTAGATACTATATTAAAAAGAAATATAGAAATATGAGGTGAAAAGGTTATTAATAAAGAAAAGCATAATTGGAAAGAAAATATAAATGTATATTCTGTTTCTAAAACATCATAAGATTAGGGATAAAGTAAAAAAGATTAAAGCATCAAAAGTTATGGAACAAATGAAATATTGTCAAATTATATTCAATTCATTTAATAACTTTTTAAATTGAATGCATCACCTTAAATATCAAAATTTTGGAATAGAATGACTAATATTTTCATTCATATTTATCTGTGGCAATATATGTGTCCTAAAATATAACAATTGTATCAATTTAGTGTTTTTTTTTGCTAATACATCATTAAATAGAAGTAGATATAAAAATATCTATTAAGATTTAAGGAGGACAATAAATAATATATAAAAATATTAAAGTAAATAGAAAGTGAAGTAATTTTTATGAAAGAAAATAATAAATAAATTAATGCAGAATTTTTTTAACATCGTGTTAAGATACGATAGAGTGCTAAGAGACGATAGAGACAATAAGTTGGTTTTTGTCTTTTCATCTATATTTAGTTAAAAGCCATCACTGGTCACCTTTTATTTATTTTCTCTTTAATTATTTACCTTATTTCCATTTTTATGATTTTTGTATATCTATTTTATGATTTTTATACGTATTTTATCTTTTAACTTTTATAGGATGAGGATGAAGATTAAAAGTATTTTTTTGGGGGTTTGTTTTTTTGGTGGAAATCTTTTGTCCTAAAATGTGTACAACTATTTTATGATTGTTTAGAAAAATACTTAATTATCAAAATTTTAACTTTAATACAATTTTTAATCAATCACAAACGATGACACATAGAGTTGACTATTTACGGGACAATATATGTGCATCTTTTGATAGGCAGAATATGTGAAATGACCAAACTAGCCCTAACATGGTTCCTCCATTGACCTTTAATCATTGAAGCCAATCTAATCATATATTTTATTTACATCAGCTTGATTGTGATCTGGGCTTGTCCCTCAATTTCACAGCCTATACATTTATTTTCTTGATTTCTTTCAATGTTGATCACCGACTTGCCCAAAATGCCCCTAATTTAAAAAGTTGGTTAATAGTGACAAAGAAAAATTGCGGTATTGATTTTTAATTTTCAACTTGTTGTGGATAACTATGGTACTCTAATTGTGGCCTTTGGGGTCCTACCCAGATTGTGACAGTCAAAATTTCAACAAAATTTTCTTCATATAACTGAAAATTAACTTATTTAAAAGATCTTTTAATATTCAAAATTTTGAAAATAGTAGATTGATTTTTCTTATTAAGTGGGAACCACTATTGAAGTGGAATTAGTTTGATAGATATCATATTAGAGGAAAAAAAAAATGAAAGTGTTAAATTTTATACATTGTTATTATATTATTCAATATTCATATTTAATTATTATCGACTCTTTAAAAAAATAATACAAATCAATTATAAATAATGTATTCATTATATATAAATTTTTACAGATATTATTACAATCATGATCTTATTAGGCCAAGACATTTATGAAGAGAAGTAAATGGTGGCCAATACTGTTGGGTTTGTGACCTACCGTTATAAATGGCATCCAAGTATATATTTTTTTTCCTGCGATATTGTGCATCATAACTCATGAGTGATTTCTTGAAGAATTATTGGTTTGTTAAAAATAGAGAAATGCTTGTCCACCAAAAAATTACAGAACCGAGGACAGTAGGAAATTATTTATCAAATAAGAAATATGAAGAATTTCTTCTGCTGATTACAGGTGTCACCTTCTTTTAGTTTATTTTGTAGGGTTTTTACAATTTTATTATTGGACTTGTAACGATTAACATTGTGCTTATCAACTTATATTTTTTTATTATGATATCAAATATTCAAGTTTTATATATTTTATTTTGAAGAATTAAAATATATATTTTATATTAAATGGACTTTATATTGGAGTTATTTTATTATATGTAATTTTATTATAATTTTTGTTGTACTATAATATTAATTCAATTTAAGGTAAGAGAAGTGATTAATATGTTGGTAGTGGTTACTTATAATTTTATTGTTTTTGGTGGAAATTAAAAAGTATTAAATACAAGATAGTTAAGTACAAATTATATCATGATCATAATTAAAGTATATTTTGTATTTATATATAATAAAAGTAAATATAGTATACATGAAGACTTATCTGAGTAGAAGACTATGATAGTTGATACATTGATATTTATCATTTTCTTATTTAACTCACCATACTCTTAACATTTTTTACCATAACAATTATGATTTACCATAAATTAGTATTATCCAATTATTTCATCTATTCGGTTTTAATTAATTAATAACCTACTATTTTTAACAATAGTTTAAGAATATTATTATTTTTTGCATTCAACTAACATTTATAAGTCTATTTTTTATAATTTTGCAATATTATTTTTATAATAAATTTTAATTTCATTAATATAAATGTATAGCTATGTTAAAATTAAAATTGTACTAAAATATATTTGCACTAATATATATAAGAGTAAAGTTGTACAAAAATCAACATTACAATGGTTGAAATTGGATAAAATTAGCTACTTGAAGGAATAAAGTGCATAACTATGTCCAATTGCTTGATATCCAACTGTAACTATATCCAAATTATCAATGTCTATATGCATCAAAAATAAAAATATACAATTAATAATCAGTTTTCGAAATACCATTATTAATTAAAAAATCAACCTAAAAACTAAAATAATTAATAAAAATAAGAAAATGGATTTTGGAAATTACAGCTATTGATTGATGAAACTGTTGTAATTATTGTATAGTAATTGAAAATATTTTCACTTAAAAAACTAAAAATGAAAAAAAAAAGTATTTGTAGGTGATAATTGTTTTCTCGAAAATTACACTAAACTCCCTCAAAATTTTGACCAATTGCAAATTAACACCATACACTTTTAAATCATCTCACCTGATCCTTAAACTATTAAAATTATATTAATAGATCATTCATTCATTTCTTGTTAAGTTAGCATGAGAAATATATGCCAACAGATTTAAATCCAACTTTCCTCAACATAACACAATCGTAGTCATTTGTTTTGTATTAATTTTTCTCGTCACTCTTCAAATTACTTATTTTATAAAAATCTGAAATCATTTAGATTTTACCAAATAATATATAAAAAGATTGAGTTTTGAAAATCAAAAGCAGACAAGACATACAATTTTGATGTTAATAACATAGTTGACATTGGATGGATACTAATCTATTGATATTTGATATAATTATAATAGTTTATGAATGTATTATCTATGAATTGTCAGTATAAAAATTTATATGTAGTCAGTATATTATTCAATATTCATTTATATTACTTTTTTGAGAAATTAATAATGATTGAAAATAAAATAATAATATATAAAACTTTTACGAGTACATATATCTTTTTCTCATAATTAAAAGGTCAATGATTTAAAAGTTTATATTGTCAATTAGAAAGTAATAAATAGTTTACGGAATCTTAGTATATTTTCCCCTCCATTTCCTAAGAAAGATTGTAACGAATGACTCATATTTATTTTCTATTGGCTAAGTATAGTAATTATTAAATATAAGAAAATATTTAATATTTTTATAATCGAAAAAGTATACTTTTTATTTGAAAATTAGATCGATAATATATATAATTTTATGGTGCAATATTATATCGTCATTCTATCTATATTTGATTATGTATGGTAAACTTAAAGTTTGATTCTGGTTATATTAACGTTAATTATTAGGAGCATATACAGTATTTTGTTAATAAATATTTTTGATAAAATTAGCTAAATAATTTTCCTGGTTTTAATTTTTTTTACATGTGCTATTGTATTATTTTCTACATGTCTCTTAGAGCCACTAATGAGACACATTACTTTTTTTGATTAAATTAAAATGAGACTCCTCTTGTATACTCTCAATTTTATTATAAAGACTGCTAAAATTAGCTAACTTAGTGTATGTTTGATATAGATTATCTAATTATTTTTAGTTTATAAATTGTAATATTACAAACTGTGATGAGATTATAATTTGTTCGTACTATAATTTATTTATGTTTGAATATCTTATGTAAAAATTGAATATAAGCTAATCTGTTTTGTTTGGAAAGATGAAAATATTATGTTTTTATAGAGTAGAATAAAAAAAGTTGGAATGAATTATTTGTTTATGCTATGATTATTTTTATACAATTTTTAAAGTATATATTTTTAATATTTGTTATTATATAAATCTTTACTATAATTTTTTAACTCTTAATACATCATGATAAAGTGTAAAAATATTAAAATTAAATATAATATAAAAAACAATATCAGTATTTAAAAACAACATGATGCACAATTAAATAAAAGTTATTAAATTTGAATTATCCAACCCATAAACAAATAGTGCAAAAATGACAAAATAAACAATTCAATGAGATATCAATGCATAAAATGAAAATACTATTAAATTTTGAGGGATAAATGGGAAGGGAAATTTGGTAGAAAAATAAGCAATAAAAGATAACCAACCATAAAGAGAGATAACCTTTTGCTTATTTTTTATTGATAAAATCTAACTTTATAAACTAGGTGGATTTTGAAGATACTTGTGTTGTAACTTTAAATTTACTTTTTAATAGCAATGAATTTTTTTAAACTTGTATCTATACCAAGCAAACAATTAGTACACTTTTTATATATTTTTAAAAAAAATTACAACATTATAATTTATTTTACTATAATAATATTAAAGATAACAAACTTGAATTTTTTAATGGACTTTTGATTTTTCCAAGATAAAAAAGGATATTTAAAACCTTTTGATAAGAAAATGAATAAATACCTTATAAAATTTGTAAAATATCTTTAAAAAATCACTAAATTATTTAACATGGTGTCATATAACAAAATAAAGAGAAATTTCAATAAAAACACTTTAAACTATTCACTTGGTAAATATCATTACAAACTACTTTTTATTTCTAATTATCTATTTAAATCTTAACTTTATGCTGAAATTTGAATGTGCATAAAGGTAATACTAAATTAAGAGCAATGAAAATTTTCAAATCATGTACTTTTTTAAAACCTCGACTATTAGATCATTGTTATTATATTTTTATATCAACATTACTATAATAATCACATTTAATTCTCAAACTTATTTATCTTATTCTTAATCAATTTTATATTTTGATGATGGTTTTCATCCTATATCAATGCTTACTTAAAACCATGCATTCAAATGCCATTTTTTGCAGCTCAAAAAAGTATATCCCACAAACCATTTTAGATAATTTAATACACAATCAAACATACATGTTTGGGTCGTTTAACATGTGATATGGAATATGTTATGGTTTAATGCTCATGTGCAAAAAAAGCTCTTTACTCTACTTTGTTTTTCTCTGAACAATAACTTTGTTAATCACACAATGTTTGTCTTCCAAAATATAAAATAAAGTTTTGCTGGTTTAGTCTCTATGTATGTCTCATTTGCTTCGCTGGCACAGCTTCTCTCTAGCTGGATATATAGGACATATACCTTTTATAGCCACATAACATAGCTCTCTCTGAAGATGCCCTACCCACTATATTTGGTATTTTGCACCATACATATTGTATTTCCTTTTTTTTTGTCTCCACATATATATAATGTATTTTACCTACAAAACTAATTAGAACTTTAAAATAATTGTAAAGGGTTTAATTATGATTATAATGAAAAAATTTGTTATCTCAAATCATGTTTTAAATTATACCTCATATCAATAATAAAAAAAACATAAAAATAATAAATATTTAATTTTTTTTAATTTATATGACATATTTCTATTGACGTTTGACACAACATGGGATATAATTTGTCATTACTATTCCATTGTAATATGTCCCTTTGGGTTAGGTTAATTTTTTTTGAAACAACAAAAGAGAAATGAATTAAAAAAAGTACAAGAGGTGTTATCCGATACAAATGCTAGAGAGAATTTCTAGTACAGTAGTTAAGAATATATAACTAAGGATCTAAACACCATTGATTAAAAGGAAACGAATTTCTACCACAACTAGAAGAATATCAAAGTCAAGTTCTAATCCGAACTTGGGTAGCACTATTAGACATAAAACGTGATAGAACTATGTGAACTATTAGACATAAAATGTTAACTAATAGAACTATATTAGACATAAAATGTGAGCTCCTAGATACTCAAATGATATATTTTAGAAGCAAAAAATTATTTTCACATAAGCTGTGATGGAGCAATGTTGACTACATTACGTGTATGAATTAAACCATATTCATGTATGCCATTTATTAAATTGAAAACCAAATAAATGGAATACTTAATAATGTATACCTACAGGAAAAACTAAAGAGATGGTGAAAAGAAAATACTAACAACATTCAATAAATGTAAAGTTTTGTTGTAGGAGCACTCACAAATGCCACAATCAAAATCAAACCAATGCAGACACTAGTACTAGTAGTGCTATATATGTCTTTCAAAAATAATGAAGTTACAATGATTGAAAGTAGATGGGAATTGAAACAAACTTATCACTCTTTCAACGAGTAATATGATAATTCTTTTTAAAATTGTTGTACATGTTTCAAAATCGATATGTAAACTATAATGTTGTATATCATTGTTAATTAATCTCAATGTCATGAAAAATATTATTTTCTGTTATTATTGTCATGATTATTATTATTTATTAATTCCGACACTGCATATACTTATACCCAAAATTGTATCTATGTTTCATATTTTTATTTGATACATTAGTGTGCATTACATATTGCAGATATATTTATTTGTATCAACTACAAAATAGGCCGGAACATGCAAATTACAATCTTGTATAGTAATGTTTCAGGGGCTATACTGTGTGCATTAACTTGTCTTTCACAGAAGCTAGAGAAACATGTTTCCATAGTACAATTTTTTATTTATTTTTCTACGATGTGTGGGGTTAAAAAAATTACTACCTTGATAGTTTGTAATAATATAAGGATGAAGAAGTCACAAACCCTACCACATAGCAATAAAATTTCCTCAAAAGAACAATACAAAAATGGAACTGTGAGCAGAACCAACCCTACAGACAATTGGAAATTACTGAAAATAAGGGGAAATTAAATAATGGGTAAACTTTTGCAGTTACATGATATGGGTAAAAAGAAAGAATATAAATAAACATACACATATTCACTCATTAAATACTCACCGGAAGAGTTAACCCACATACCTGTGGATGTTTCTGACTCGAACAGAATTACCTTCAATAAGAAAATGCTTATCGGAAACCAAAAAAAATATATTCACTCATTAAATATGTAACAATTTGTGGATCTAGGTGACTTTATATTTACATGACCCCATATGAGAAAAAAAAGTTTTTACATATAGACAAAAGGTTTACTTCACATGGGTGTGTGCATGTGATGTGAATGTACACTTACATTTTCTGTCTACCATGTGGATTAACCATTACATTTATCTGGCACCAGCTAAGCAATCCACCATTCTCATTCTTTTTTTTTTATTGAACCCTCCCATTCTCTTCTTTTTTCTCTGCCATTCCTTTCCCCATAATATTCTTGTCTATGTTTATTTATTACGAATATCACATTTGACACACATGCACCACTAAGAAAAAGGAGGACAATTTACGGCTCAACACATAAAAGGGTGATTATTTTTTTGATAGAAAAATGTTAGTATTGGTTGTGCGTGAGACTCAAACTTTCAACCTTTTTTATTCTAACCCTTCTTCTTTAACCATCAAATTACATTTTCTTTTAATTTGTTATGGGTGAGACTCGAATTTACAATCTCATTCAGTTCATTCCTTAAACTCATTCATCTTAACCATCTGATCATTTATGAGTCCCTAACACATGATTATTGATCTTGCTAGCAACTATTTTTTACTTCCTTTTCCTTTTTATGATGAAATTATTGATGCAAGTTGGAGGAAGCATGATGGTATGAAACAATGCTAGCTAACATTATTCTTATCTTTTTCACACACAAAATTGACACTTGCCTATCTCTATCTCTTTCTCTTTTCCTTATAATAAGCTTTGAAATGATTAATCCTATAGGGGTTTTGAGCCTCCATAAGAAGTAAAATATTGATCTTTTAATTAATCCACCTTTTTACTTTCTGGAAATTAAATAAATTATTGCACATAGTTAATGTCATTGTTTTGCATATATAGAAGCTTCCTAAGTGGTGTATTATAACATCCTTCGCCCACATCTCCTCATTATTTTGAAGCTTATAATATAGATTGAAAAACTATAGAGAAATGGTGTTAGAGTGAAAAGTAAATCGCAAGCAATAATAACCATGTGCAAAAGAAACCGTCCAATTCTCACACTAGATTCATTGGAACGTGGAACCATGTGCTCATATTACATAGGATCATAACCAAAAATTGATTTGCGAGTTGAGTTTTAGAGCAAAATGAATGAAAATAGAAATTTCAATATCATCTCACAAATGTATTTTATGACTCTCAAACTTTCTATTTTTGTTCATTCTCACTCAAAACTCAACCTGCAAACATATCTTTAAAGATTCTAACACTACTTATTATCATCCATGTGAAATTAATTAATAGGGGGTGATAAACCATAGGAGTTAGAGGTTCTCAACCTATGCTATGATTAACCCTTAAACTCTTTTTGTGTTATCCATTCCTAACCCTAATTAAAAACCACATTCATATAGTGTCACTATTATAGGGCCTAACGTGGGCCCTAAGAAAGAAAGCACTCAAAAAACCATATGGATGAAGGAAGGATGGAGGGCCCATGTGCCCATAAACAGTAACTTGCAATGGGGGAGAAAGGGAGAGTATAAGTAACAAATAAAGATACCCTCTAGTTCGAATTTCGATTCTTTCCATTAATGGAGAGTTTATTATCATATTTAGATTACGACATTTGATAAAAATAAAAATTTACTGATTTTAATTTATTTTTTAATAAATAAATTATAAATCTATTTTCCCATTCCGACCCATTATTACAATGGCATGCATTTTTTGTTTCAAATTATTCTTGTTTCATTTTCACTCTAATAAATGGATAATTGGATAAGCATGTGGCAGTGGCATTTTAACTTTTTATATAAGCGTGCATTCTCAATTCTCTCTTTCTCTTTCTCTTTCTCTCATTATCATTTCAAACGGACCACAAAGGAAAATAACACCACGAACACTCAAATAATACGCAGACCAATACACAAACATCTATTTAACTTAACATCAACCATTTATACCAAAATAGAGAGATGAATAGAGTTTAAAGTCTTGAGGTCATAGTGGATATAAACAAACAAAAAATCATAAAAAATAATAAAGTTGATACAAAGATAAAAGTAGTAAAGTGTGTCACTATTTATTAGCCACGTCTAACTTTAATGCGGTATATATGATGTCCGATAAATTATGTCACTTCATGTTTCATGACTTGTGATTGATTAAAAGAAATATATTTAAATTAAAATTTAATTACTAATTATTTTTCTGACCAATCACAAACTTATGACACAAACTATAGGATAACAAATGTGCTCTCTTTTAATGCCCACATTGTATATTTTTTTTGACTTGGATAACTAGAAGAAGGTACGTTTCAAAATGCATGAAATTGTCTTGTTATGGAGCGTCATCAATTCCAATTACCTTTTATTGTATAGTTTGAAATATGAATGTGTGTGTGTTTTTTTTTAATAATTTCAGTATCCCATTATCATTGGTATATTTTAATATTTTCAAGTTCTAATTATTGCTAAAGACAACCATAACAACATCGATGATTTTTTTGAGTGAACAATATCAATGATTGAGGTAACGTAAACTAACATTTTCAATCAAAATTTTAAGCAAATTTGTCAACGAATAGAAATTGGAGCTTTTCATTCACACTGAAAAAACGAAAGAGGGAAATGAAATGGTAGTAGAGAACCCAGAAGAGTAATTTTCCAATTATGGTAGCACGCTCCATAATATATAATTACTACTTAGGTTATGTTTATAATGCATAATTATAACATTTTTGGTGCAACTTCTAAGAATGACACTACTCTTTATTCGAAATATTGAAGATAACCTTCGGATGAGTTTAATTTTCTCCCTTACTTATAATAGATGAAATGACTAGACTAATTAAGACAACTAAAGTCATTATAATTTCAAGGAAACTTATATTTTATAAGTTCCTAAATATGAAATGGATAATATAAAAAATTGCTCTAATTACATTATTTAAAAAAAGAGAGAAATTTTATGTTGAAAAATGAATTTTTAATATATTGATGAGTTCTAGATAAACTTTTTCAATGTTAAATATTTTTGGTATTCCTTATATAATGTCATTAGGACACCTTTTAAACAATTTTTTTATACACTATTATCATATACAAAGCATAAAATGATTGTCAATTAAAAGCATGGAAACTGCAAAAAAATGATAGATCATGGGATATGTCACGGGGTGTTGATATAGTGATATAAAGGTTTCGCTAGATTTTCAGAGTGACCAAAAAGTCAACAGTTCGATTCCTGAAATCGACCAAAAGGATTAATTCCTTAACAAAAAGGGCGACCCAAAAAAATATATTGGCCACTAGAAAACAATAATAAACAAATTGCAATTTCATTCCAGCTTTAAATTGAACACACCATAATCAGTAAAAGTTTCATTCATTCTATGAACCAAACATAAGAACAGACTAGTGTGATTTTTCAGTGACGATTAAATCAAATAATCAACCAAAGATGGTATTTATTCAATTCGGTAGAAATCACTTTCTATTACCAAAACCACCTCCAAGGGAAGAAAATATCATTTTGTTGATCCAAATTTTACTCTTGTAAACAAAATAAGCTATTAATTGTAACCAATAATATCTTTTGTCATAAGAATGAAGGTAACAACTAACAAGGAGTAACACAAGATATGAATAAATTGTTGAAAAATATGCATATGCAGTCACCAGAGATTAACCACATGCAATGTTTGATTCTCCTGATTAACTCTATGACCAATTGATATATATTGAGTTATTTGCATAGTTTTAAACCCAAATAGGAAATGATACTTTCATCAATGATCAAACAAATAAACATCTTTGCCTCACATTCATTGGACCCTACACAATGCTGAAGCAGTGGCAAAAACTAGATTACACTAGCAAATACTTTCTAGATCATAAAGAACCCAATCATGAAGGATCACAGATATGCATGAAGGCATAACCTTTTCGGAAAATCTCTCCACTCTTGTCAGCTAATGATAGAGTTCGAGTAGAGTCCTACTGTAGGCGATCCTACAGAAGAGATACGTCACACACACAAAAATTAAAATTTGGCACGGAAAATTACTTAACCAACAAAAATGCATCCTTGCTATCATATGCTTACGGAATAAATTGGATAGATATAACTACCTTAATCTCTACATAAGCAACAATGCGTAAACTCAAACAGTACAAGCAAAGGGGAAGAATATCCTTACTTTCAAGTCTGAGTTCAATTAAACATGGAGCACCATGCATGTAATGCAAATTCCACAAGGCTTGCAAGACTACAGGCCTAGTTAAAGCCACCCATTTCCTTTTGCTTCAGTTCTAAAGCAATGTGTTCATTTTCGAGCCGCATCCGTTCATTTTCCAAACTTAGCTTCTCCAGCTCCTGGTCCTTCTTCTTACTAAACCTCTGCCACTTGAGTCTCTGCTTCTCTAGTTCCAACATCTCAGACTGAAGTTGTAGCTTCTGTTCTTCTAACTGAAGTGAGCGAGATTCAAACCGTTGCTTCTGTGACCAAGCTGCTCCCATGCCTTCAGGTAAAACTTCATTCGTACCTGATTGGACTATCTGTCCATCGGCATATGCGCGTTTGTTGTGGTCCTGACAGCTTAAGGGATTAACAAAAGTAGACGCATTTTCATGGCCTTGGCATTGTTTCAATTTCTTCTTCATAGACCCCTCTAATGGCCCATATCTTCCTCTACTGTCTCCATGAGAAGCATAACTCTCTTCAAAGTCATCGTGACCATCAACTTCATCGTCTTGATCATCTTCATCATGGTCGTCATGGTGGGACCTTATTGTATCATCGTTATCATGATCATCTCTATTTCGGAGTGCTAACTGTAGCGAATGTTGTAATGCAGGATCATGGGGCAAATGCAATCTATTACTATTATGATAGGAACACATCTCTTCATAGAACAGGTGTTTTGAGCTTAATATTTTGCGAACATCGTCCTTTTCTTTCTCGGAAAGATAATCTATTAAATCCAACAGTGCAGGATTTTCAACAACCTGACAAGAAGTGCCCCTCCCAAGCATATCATTAAGCTTTTTATACCTTTTATTAAGATCATTGAACTTGTCCTCACACTGCTGAGGTGAAACATGATATCCCCTTTCGGCCATGACTTTTGCAATAGATTTCCACTTGCCTTTTTTCTGTAGAAACACAAACTTTCTTCTTCCACTGCCGTTTCCATCAGAACTTCCATCCTCGTCAATATAAGAAACAGCCGTAATCAGAAGCTTCACCATTTTGTCGGTCCACTTCACACGCTGCCAAGGTAATCCCTTTTTCCCTCTACCTGATTCATGGTGACCGTCAAAACCATCCTCAGTAAAGCTCGGCTCGTCTTCTTCGCTCGGTGAGTTTTTACTTTTATCTCCTTTGCCGAAGTCTGTCATCGGAATAGTGTGATCGCAGTTCTGTAAGGTTCCCGTTGTAAGATGAAAGACATCACGAACTGAGGAATGTACGGAAGACCCTTGACACCGAAGAGTTTGATGCCGGTGTGTAGTATGAGGATGTTGTGCTTGGTGAGGAATCTGAATTGGTCCTTGCAAACCAAAGCCACCGAAAGATGTTCCACCTTGAATTATACCTCCCTGTGACAATTTTCCTTCCATTGTTTCTCACAATCAATAACTCAGATCAAACCAATAACCCTACTCCACCTAAAGTTCAACCCAAAATTTTCAATTTCTTATCACCTAATCTACACATAAAAATCATGCAAACCCATGTCTATTCAATCATATCCTCAAACAGCTTCACATCTTCAACACAAAAAACAGCCCTCAATCTAACTGAACCCTTGTCCCAAATATCATTTATGAGAAACAAATAATCTCAATCCACAATTAAAAAAAGCTCAAAACCCAACAGAGAGATTCAATTCCAAAATAACATACCCAGAAGCAAAACAAAAAGGTAATGTTGAACAAAGTCTAGAATAACAAAATCAAAATCCTTCAAGGGTTTATCAGTAAGAGTAAGAAACTAAGATACTTATCTAGCTAGCAAAGAAAGAACTGCATAAGACCCATATGACAAAAAAGGAACTTTATGCAAGCAAAGGCAGAATCAAGAGCTGAATATAACTGAGAACCATCTCATTCATCCTTTGATCATAAAAAGATAGGTTCTGTGTGAAAACTGAGAAGAAAGAAGATAGATAATAGAAGAGTAAACCCTCTTCCCGAAAAGAATAGAAAAGAGTTTAATAGTTGTGGTACAAAACATTAGACGCCATAACCGAAAGAAGTCAAAGAACATTAATAGATTCAATGTATGTCAAAGATCCGGTGGGTCCACCAATCACAATACATGTCAAGTTCTATTTCCAATGCTATGGTTGTATAGATTAAGTTTATACTTTGAGTTTACAATATGTGAACTTTATATATTTTGTTTATGTTTAGATATCTTAGTTGAAAGTTGGGTATAAATTAATCTGTTTTATTTGGGTAAGGTGAAAAATTTATTTTTTATATATTAAATTATAGAAAAGGGTATGAGGTTATTTGTTTGTGTTACAATTATTTTATTTTTTATATTATTTAAATATATATTTTTACTATATTTTTTTTATTTTTTAATATTACATAACAAAGGCTAAAAATATATATTAAAATAAAATAAAATATAAAAACCAATATCAGTATTAAAAAACAATTTCATACATAAATAAATAGAAGTTGTTTAACTTAAATTACATATTTGATAAAATAAATAATACACAAATGTCAAGTTTCATACAAAAGTTTTAGTAATGTCATCCTAATTGAATCTCAAACAAGATACATATGCTCAAAAGATATATTATCCATATGTTTAGCAAGATCATCATCATCATTGGTAGCATCATCATCAACATTTGGTATATTACCATCATGATCATCCACAATGTTAAACTCAGGATCTTAGATGCTATTTTGCCTAATGAAATTATGTATTGTTATTGTAGCAGTAACTAGTTGGACCTGAGTAGAATATTTAAACTTAGGCATGCAACGTAAAATTACAAATATATTCTTCCAAATACAAAATGTTTTTTCTATGGTGTTCCTTAAGTTTTAGTGGTGATAGTTGAAGACTTCATTGTGAGTATTAAATCGCTTGAATTCAGGAAGATGATATCCATCATATTTATATGGCCGCACATATCTACGGGTGTTGAATAACCAACATCTACCGAATAATATTTATACTTGACAAACAATTAAAATATGTGAAGAGAAATTGGAATTCAATACATTCGAGTTTGGAATTTCATTTGGTTGCCAAACATACATAGTTTATATTTTCAACTTATTTTTTCAAAAAATAAGCATAAGCTACAAAAATAAGTTGAACCAAACATCCACTAAGTATACCATTTTATCTTTCAAATTTATTTATTCTATTTTTCTTGATAAATTTATATTATTATCAAGTTTTATTATTCTAACCATAGACGCTAGCTAACATGTATTGCCCAATGGTAAGTTTATTGGTACTCATGTCAATATGATATCATTTGTTTTCTTATTAACCTACTAATAATTTAACATTATCTTTATTAATATACAATTTCACCAACATATAATTAGGGATGATAATGGATACATGGAAAATATACCTGCTACGGGTCGGGTATGAGTTTGTAGTTTTGGACACGTGGGTAATTGAGATCCAAGATTTTAAGACCAGCTATTAGATGGATATGAGTATGGACAATGAGGTACCCAGACTCACGGATACTCGGACCTACTACTCCTTCTTAAATGTATATATATTGTTAATTCGTAATGTTATGTTGTTAATTGATAAATGTAATTGTTATATTGTTAAAAAATGATGTTATATTGCTAAGGAGTGATATGATATTGTTAATTGATATGTATAATAAAATATTTTGTTGAATGGACAATTCTTAAATCAATTTTATATCATAGTGTTGAAAAAATTAATTTAAGGCGAGTTTAAAACTTTAAATATTTTTTCTTATTGATTACCTAAATAGCATACACGATTGTATATCAATTATATAAATTAATCGTAATTATTTTTAATATTTTTGAATTTATGGGTACTTGCAGATCTGCTGAGTACCCAAGGAGTCAAGGATCCATGAATAACAAACCATCATATATCAAAACCAGTCTAGAGCGAGTCTGAATCAAAAAATGAAGTAACAAAGTGAATCTAGGTAACGCATTACCCGAATTCATCCGGGCCCACTCTCATCTTTACATATAATGTTCAAGAAATAATTATAAAAATAATAATTTATGATGAGTACTTATAAAATGCATAAAAAATATGATTTCCCCCATTTATCCCTATTAAAAGTTAATGAGCAATATCAAATTAATGAAATATGATAAATTTATATTTCATTGTTATGTGAAAAGTGTTGGTAGTACTAAAAAGAAGACAATTATTTAATATTTTCCTCTCCTATTTACACATGAGAAAATAATGTATAAACTAACATTATATGAGTTTTATACACGGTCATTACATCATCCATTATTGATACCTAATTATGTTAAATTTTTAAATAAATGATAGATAATGATATATATGTGCATAAATCTGTACACTATTAGTGTAAAGATTTTACACTCTTTACATATTTGTTCACATTTTGGGTGATTCCATTCTAGTGTATGAATGAACAGAAAAATCGGAAACGTATTAACGTAATTACATTCCTCTCCGTTAAAGGAACACATTGCCCGTGTGGTTAATTAAAATTAAATTTAATTAAAATCAAATCTGCACCAAAGGAAAAACCATAACGTTCCATTTCAATTTCCCCAACAACACCATCTTCTTCTTTTTTTCAATTATTATTATTATTATTACTCACTCTCCTTTCTTCATTCTCCTTTTTCTCTTTTCTTTAAATACCAATTCTCACTTCAATTTCACTATCAAATACTTTTAGGGTTTCGTTTTTTCATTTCTCTGTCAATGGGAGAAGACGAAGATTTGGAAATTGCGATTCGGATGAGCATGCAACAAGTCGATGACGTCGTCACCGGAGATGTTTCTTCTGATTCCGGTGAATCTATGACCCGCCGCCGTGAACTCATGGCTGCTGCCGCTGAAAAGCGGATGGCGGCTGCTACGGTTATTTCGCCGTCTCCTTCGCCATCGCCATCGCCATCGCCGGCGACGGTGGATAAAGGTAAAGAAGTGAAGAGTAGGGAGCTTACAGTGGAAGAAGCGAATGAGTTGTTTGTAATGGTGTTTGGGAGTGATGTTTCAAAGGGCATTCTCGCACGTTGGTGCAATCAGGGCATAAGGTACTTCCTGCTTCTCTTTTTTTCTCTCTCTCATTTTTTTGGTTACTTTACTTGTATTACAATTTTATCACAATTATCTAAGATTATGTTATGTGGTGTTTTAACATGTAAATTTTGCTACAAGGGATTTGTGTTCACAATGAACCTTATGTGTGACAAAATATCTATGACATGTTTATAACTAGAATTATAATTTGAATATGTTTCTGTGTTCAGGTTCACTGTGAACTAAATTGTATAATAGCATAACTTTGTAACATGTTCAGTGTATTCACTACTGAATTGTTTGCTGCATGCTATATATTTTTAAGATGATGAATTCCTGAACCCCGAGAATCTTCTTATGTTGTCCTCTATCAGGAATTGCAGTATTCTTTAAAATTTGTGGAGTCTATTTGTTTGCTCTCTATTAACATTTTTTGAAGACTTAAATTTAAACCTGAATTAGTTGATTCTTGTTCCAAGTTGATGCAATTTATGTTAGATGTGTGGAAAGTGGTAGGATAAAAAAAGAAAAAAACATGTTTTTAATGGAGGGGGAGAAATTTTAACAAGTTAATGTTAACTTGTGCGAGCATATGAATATTTAACTGTTCGAGTTATAAAATTTATTTTACTATTTTATTACTTCCATGCTGATATTTTAAATGGCAATAACATTATAACAACAAGTTAGTTTTGTTAATCTGCTAGTTCAGATCTTACATGTGCAATCTGCTGTAGGCAAATCCTGTGACCTAGATATTGGTCATTTATGCAGGATGTAATCATCAGAATTTCCTCCTATCACTTGTCATTATAAAAATATAAAGTTGGCAATTTTGGACTGTAAAACTTTTCGTTCTCATCAGCGATTGCTTGATGGAGATAATTTTGTAATTAATTAACTGATGAAGGGCTGGTTCTCTCTTCCTATGTCTGTTTGTGTTTGCATAATAGTAAAGACTGAATAAAGTTCTTGGTAATAGAATTTAAAATTTACATTGCTATTTAATGTAGGTGCCATCATTGCTTATTATTATTTATTTGGAGATTGTTTTGAGCTTCTGTGGATGTCTGTTTAGTTTGTCTATTGACATAAGCTTTGTATTTTTTTCCAGTAGCAATCACAGATGACCAACTTTTCTTTGTTTTGCAACTGTTGCTTTTCTTCATCCGATCCACGTTGACCTGTCTATTGTGAAACTAATGCTATGCTACACATTTTCCATGTCTGAAGCATAATTTATGAATGGATTAATTTCACTAAAAAATCTTACTTATAATGAAGTCGTAACCATCTAACTTCAATTCTTCATCTGCATGTTATGTTTAAAACATGTTTTCTGCTTTTTAAAGGCATTTTGGATTATATGTTTTTTATACTTCTAAATTCAAATAATACTTGTACTTCTTTTTATTGCTAATACTGTGAAAACTTTCCTGTAGATTTAGCTCTGATCCTGCAACATCAATGGGGCTAGTGCAGCATGAAGGCGGGCCCTGTGGGGTTTTAGCAGCTATGCAAGTAAGGCTCCATGAACTTGTTTCGTGCTATCCTAGTTTCAGAACATTTGAAAAAATTCTTATTCCATTTTAAAAATGATCCCTATTTGCTTCTTGTAGTTTCACTCCAAATAAGGACCTTCTAAAGTGAAAGCCCAGTTAAAAGGAACCATAAATGTCCCTAAACTGGAAGGATCAATTTCAATGGTTTTGAACTGTAAAAAAAAAGGACTAAATTGAGTTTGCAGTGAAACTATAGTCACTGAATGAGTACTGTAACAGTTTAACCTATGAAATATTGCTGACTGATTTTGCTGTAAATGGATTTTATGTCTTCCTTTTATGCTTTCTCATGTATAGTCTAAGTCAAATGAATTTAATGATGTGTTGTTATTCTCTTTCATTGTTTTCAACTTTGTCACTAGTAAAGTATTGTCGACTTTGTTGATTCAATGGTGAAAATATTATATACATTTTGTAGCATGCTTGTTCATGTGTGCCTCACTATGCCCATTTCATTTTTTTCCCTACTGGTAGACAATATAAGTTCCAAAGCATGCTCTTTTTTTATTTATTTTGATTCTGCTTGTGTTTTCCTTTAATTTTTCAGGCATTTGTGCTCAAATACATTCTTTTCTTCAGCGATGAGTTGAAAGAGGTGCCAAGTGTGCCAAACCGGGGTCTAGGCTCATCATCTAAAAGTCAACCTGTTCCATCATTTGATTTTGCCTCACTCAGTGAAGGTGTTAAACTGAGGTGATTAACTGTTTCCTGATCAGTCATTTGTGCTTAGCTAGGTAAAATATGTTATGACTTATGATAACATATTAGAACTCCCATTCTTTTCGATTGTAATTCGTCCTGTCAGTTTTTTCTCTAACACATTATCTCCTTGCGTATCATGAACATGATTACTGATTTGATTCAATATGGTATACTTTGTTTCCAAGTGACACACAGTTGTCTTCCTTTAATAGTGTTTTATTAGTTGCTTTTAGGTTAACCATATATGAGTTTGCTTTTATGATTTCTCTCCAAGTGACACGATTTTGTGTTTTAACTGACAACTCATTCGTCGAACACATATTTCCAAGTTAGGAACAGTTTAGCCAAGAAGTGGTTAATAAAGGTTTCAAGAATGCTTAATACCCTATGTTGACTTAATTAGTTACTTAAATTGTTCCTAAACTAGAAATATTTTCTCCGTAATTCGTAAATCTTAAGTCTCCTTTTACATAAAGTATGAAGCATTGAATCAGAAAGGACAAAGGTTGTTGTATTTACCAACAACGTGCATCCAGTGCAGATTAATCTTTCGTGTGTACTGTGTAGCCATGTCCATGTGCAATGAAAAATGCAAGTACAGCTTCGTACAAATAAGTTTTGGTACAGCTTGGTACAAATGCAAGTGCAGCTTGAATGTTCATGGTGTACTTGGTCCTACCATAACCTACCATTTAAGTTATGATGACACTATTTTTCTTCTAAAAAATAAGTAACTCAAGATATTGGGGTCTTTACGGGTTCATAAAAAATAAGCCTCCACTTTTGCATCTCAATTGTATTGAATAGTAATATTTTAGGTTTTGCGGACTTTATTTGCATACTTGTTGATGTCCATTTATTTATATTTGATTTCTCTAAGCTTTAGTTCCTACCCAATGAATTCCTATGTGCTAATGTTTTGTACTTTTGTCTGCTCTCTTGTCAGAGCCCTTGTAAGAAGCATGGGTGAAATTTTATTTTCATGCAGTGGTAATAGAAATGCTGTGATTGCAACTATGACCATTCCTGGGAATGGCATTCAGCATTTTGAAGGGATTTCTGAAGACGAGGTACCTTGGTTATTTAATTGAAATTACTTTCTTGGATATTTGTGCTGCATCGTCTTTGTTATTTAATTGAAATTACGTTCTAGCTATTGTAGTCTCCTACCATGACTCTCCTTTGTTACATCCTTTTCTTCTAAGTCAAGTTTTATCCAACTAGCAGGCCTTCGTGAGATCACTTGAAGGTCTTTCCATTGAATCAGCCTTGGATCTGCAGAAAGTTCTCAGAGTTGAAACTTACACATCACAAACAACTGCTCTGAAGAGGCTTGAAGCAAATATTCATTTGTTCCAAAGTGGCGTGGGGGCATTGCTTTTCTTAATCTCTGCTTTACTTTCTCGGGGACTGGTAGGTCTACCTAATTTCTCAGAGTTTGCATCTATCACGTTCTGACTTTCTGTTCTCCTTAAATATCAGGGAACACAATGACAAATTAGATATTATAAACTCAAAACTGTAACTATGAATTTGCATTGGTTGTTATTATACATTTAAAATTTCTCAAGTCAATGGACGAATTATTTTGCTCTCCTCCAGGACTTGGTTCAAAGTGACAGGGATGATCCCAGCTTACCTCTGGTTACTGCCCCTTTTGGGCATGCTTCCCAGGTATTTACTTGTAGATGATTGAAAAATCTTGCTATCCTTTAAACTGCTCCTCATTTTAAATTCAATTCTATTATATATGACATTGTGTTTTTGTATGAATGTTATGGTACAGGAAATTGTAAACCTACTGCTTTGTGGGGAGGCTGTCCCTAATGTGTTTGATGGGAGGATGGATTTAGGTGGAGGAATGTTTCTGAAAGGTATATCCCGAAACGTGGAAGTTGGATTCCTCACTTTGCTAGAATCCCTGAATTTCTGCAAGGTTGGTCAGTTTCTCAAAACCCCAAAGTGGCCTATATGGGTCGTAGGGAGTGAATCCCATTACACAGTGCTGTTTGCTCTTGACCCCAGCATTCAAAATGAGAATGAACTGGAAGGAAGAGAAACACAGATTCGCAAAGCTTTTGATGCGCAAGATCAGAGTGGAGGTGGCGGTTTCATTAGTGGGGATGGGTTTCACCAAGTCCTAAGAGAAACAAATATCAAACTTCCACAACAGAAGGTTGAACAGCTTTCCAATACAGACTTCATTGTATGGAGTGAATTCTGGCAAGTAATTTTGGATCTAGACAAAAACTTGGGAGGTTTGAAAGATTCATCAGGATTGATGGGTAAGAAGGTCTTTGAGCTGTATCATTTTAATGGGATCGCAAAATCCGATCTAAATGGCAGTCAGGCAAACTATGGTCGTGAAACTCCACTGCAAAAACCGCGGCTGACAAAGTTGAGAGTTTCCGTTCCCCCAAGGTGGACACCTGAGGAATTCATGGCAGACGTGAAAGTTTCTTCTGCTTCCGGTGAAGGCGAGTCTTCTGGGAGTACCGCTGAAGTATCTAAACCTGAGCCTTCTCAGCATGCACCTTTGGTGGACTGCATAAAGACACGCTGGGCTCGTGCTGTGTGCACATGGTCAGGGGATCCTCCTAGCATAGTCTGACCGGCTTGTTTGGACTCATTGGTTTAGCAATTCCTACAGAAGGAAAGGTGAAGTTTTCATGTCTTACTTTGATAAAGCTTGAGGCATATGAGTGGGAGGTTCAATCTCCAAATTTTCTCCAATATGTGCATAATGGTATAATGTGGATTAATGTTTTATTTTAAGGACATGGATTAATGTAATTTAAAATTCTCTTCGATTATGTCATGTCATTCATAAGGTATTGTAAACAATACAGAGAAGGGAGATGTGATATCATATAGGATGAGTTGTAGTTATTGGGGAGTTATTAATAAACATGAAATCTGTTGTTTTTCAAATTGTTGTAATTGTATTAAGTTCTTGCTTTTTGGCTTCAGATTTGGGGGAAGTGAATATTCACAATAATATAATCACACCCTCTTGTGGAACATTTATCTCTCTCATCCTCTTGCACTGTTCTAGTGTTAGTTTCAAACATCATAAGCTGGAACCACATTATGAAACATAATGTTATTTTTTGTGTGTTAACTAAGGGTATTCTCCATTCCCGTATTTTATGAGTATGAAACTAATCTCATTCAGAGTGTGTGATTGTTCTTCTCAACCAGTATTGTTTTCTAAGGATTGATCATCAGGCTTAAAATGTTGTTATCTTTTTTTTCTTTTCTGATTCTGTTGCTAATTGTGCAATTATACTTTAATAATGATGTGTCATTCTTTAACATTATAATTATTATATATACTTCAGGATGGTTAACTGAATAAGCAGAACATTACTCTAGGGGAAGGTTTAGCAATATTATTATTTTTCTATATAAGAAAGGGTAGATAGTTATAGTTCTGGTTACTCCACACTTACCTCAAATATCATATCCAAGTCTGTTATCAACATTCTACCACTAGCATTAACTTTTTCTTTATTGAAGCATTAGCATTTATTAATTTGGTGTTCAGATATTATCTGACATGAGATTTTTGGTGAACCATTTATGTCCATAAAATCTGTCAATTAATGGTCTTAGACACAATATTTCTTGAATTTGTAGAGATAGAGTTGAAAATCTTGAAGAAAAACAACACTTGTCATAAGAGATCATGGTTTGTATTATCAATTTTATATTTTGTTTTAACTTTATAAAATGAGGAATGGATGGTAATGATGCATGAGATTATTAGTCCCTAACCACTTAATGGTTTCTCATGTTTTAGATAGTTTAAATGGATTAGGAGTAAACTTGTTCAAGAGTGGATTAGGGTGTCTCCTCTCAACTTATAATTCATAAAGATTCCAACTCACTAAATATTCTAAGGGTAAAACACTTTCTATTCTCACTTTTTAGACCTCAACCAATAAATATTGTGGGTCTTTTTTTTTTTGAGATGCAAAAATGGAGGAAAAAGTTAAGTTGCTCAAATTATAGAAAAGCATGGAAGATGTTAAAATTAATGTGGACCCATTTAAGTAACAAAATGCATTTTAGGGTTGTAGATGCTTTGAAGACACTATATAAGAATATAAGAAATAATTTTTTTTGCATCAAAATCAAAACTTTATTTTTTAATATGTGGATAACATTCATGTATTAATCAAAGCAGTCAAAACTAAATTTAGTTAATGTGAATCATATAACTTTAAGTTTGAGTCACTTATCAATATAAATTATATGAATGAGAATTTTTAATTTAAACAATTTAACACTCTCCAAACGTATATTAGCAAAAGTTTGGTGTAATAATTATCAAAATTCATATTTTCAGAAACAAGGTTAAATGTTTGGGTTTAGGGTAAACCACAAAATTAAAAGTTAAATGTCGAATTAGTCATTAAAAATTGGATAGACCACAAAAATAGTCATCTAAAGAAAATGAATATTAAATAAGTGTGAAAGTTTAAATGTCACCGCATTATTTTTTTAGAAAACTTAATTAGTGACCAATTAATTTTACATTACCCCATGTTCATTTTTTTAGCTCGTACCTATTTAGTGTCTTTTTTCAGGGACATTTACTCTTCTACCAATTTTCTAGAGAATGGAGTATCTCTAGGTATAAAGATAAGGAGAGATAAATTATTTCATATTGTCAATGAAATCATGATATGTGTCATGTTTCATCATTTTCTACAAAAATATTTCTAAAAATAAACAAAATAGCACAAATGTCACATTTTTACTAGGTAGAGGAGATAAGTTATCTCCTAATATAAGGAGATACATTATTCTCTACTCAATTATATAATAATTTTAAGGATATAGTTTAATACTTGAATACTTCTTCAAATTTAGTTTTTGGAAAAGTGAAAGTGAAGTCTTATTACTTTTTTTTATCCTTAAAAATAATAAAATCGATAAATAATTTATAAGTAGAGATGATAAAAATATTTATATTTATGAGTGCTTGTAAAAATACATACAATATGTACTACAATAAAAGTTACATACAATTATTTTTAATAAAATTTTATATTATGATTTTTATTATTCTGAAATTATTCCTGTTATTACTTCACACTAAATTTTAGTAATGTAAATATAATAAATTTATTATTTATACGTATTATTACTCATACAATAATTATTTTAATATTTTGATTATTAAAAATATATATTAATATGATTTATATATTAATCTTGAAAACTTTTCTCTTGATATCTAGGAATACCCTGCAAAAGAGTATCTATCTTTCTTCATGAGATAGACTGATTCTTTTGAATAGTGTAGGAACTTCGTAATAATCAATGAATGCTATTTGAATTCTCATTTCCCAGGTATTATTCTATGTGTTCTTCTTCAATCCTTAAAAAATGTATGTAAATTTATAACTAACACTTATTGCCTACTACGTGTTTGTTGAAAGTCCCAGGTGATTTTGCTGATTCATTTGATGGTGTCATTTTGATCAAACCATTCTTCATCTGAATGGCACAATTGATTACCAAATCAGTTCATCAGTATCTCCATTATGTTCCACAAAAACGGCTTCTCCAATGCCGAACCTTGTCTCTGTGGTCCATGAAGAAGGACCCAGACCTTGAATCTGCACTCTCCCGAAACCGCCGTTGGATTGTTAACAACCAGATCAAGAACATCATCCTCCGCTACCCCAACCATGAGATTCCCCTAAATACTCTACAGAAGAAGTTTAGAACGCTTGATCTTCAAGGCAATGCCCACAATTGGGTCTCGAAGTACCCTTGCTGCTTTGAGGTTCATCTCCGTGGTGATGAACGCCATTGCTGCCTCACTAAGCGGATGATGTCCCTTGTTGCAGAGGAAGAATCCCTAAAGGATTCCCTTGAACCCGTCTTCCTGCGGCGATTGGTGAAACTCTTGATGCTGAGCCTCCACAAGAGGCTCAATGTCTTGAAAATCAATGAGTTGAAGCGTAGTTTAGGGTTCCCTGATGATTATTTGATTAGGATTGTGGCTAAGTACCCGGATTTGTTCCGAATTGTCAATCACAGTGGAAGGAGGAGTTCCATGGAGGTTGAATTGCTTCATTGGGACCCTGATTTTGCTGTTTCAGCAGTTGAAGCCAAGGCGCGGGAATTTGGTACCCAACCTTGCTTTTCGTGTTCTTTGCCTTCGAGTTGGGTGAAATCATGGGAGAGGTTTCAGGAATTTGATTCGCTTCCTTATATTTCGCCTTATTCCGATCCGAGAGGTTTGGTGGAGGGCTCAAGGGAAATGGAGAAGAGAAATGTGGGTTTGGTGCATGAGTTGCTGTCATTGACTCTTTGGAAGAAGGTTTCAATTGTAAAGTTGGGTCATTTTAGTAAGGAATTTGTTTTGCCTGAGAGGTTAAATGTTTTGTTACTCAAGAACCCTGGCATATTCTATGTTTCTAATAAGTATCAGATTTACACCGTTCTTCTTCGAGAGGCGTATGTCGGCTCTCAACTTGTGGACAAAGATCCTATGGTTGTTGTGAAGGAGAAATTTGGGGAACTGATGCAGGAGGGACTTCACGAGTACAATCAAAGACGGCGCTTTGTGAATTTGGATAAGAGGAGAAAGAAAGGCATTCCTTTGGCTAGAGTTGATGAAGTGAAGGATAGAAGAAGAAGAAGAAGCTGCCAAAATTCCGACTTTCATGATGATCATGGAGACAATAAGCTGCGGGGGTTGCTTGACCCGGAAGAAAGAAAACGGTTTTATAAAGTTCTTTTTGATGATGATGCTCCATGAAATTCTACCCTTGTGTACAGATTGTGTATTTGGTCTACATAATTTAGAATCAAGTCCACCCTTTCCATTTGCAAAAGATGGTTGCATACCTCATTCCTGAAAATGAAAGAGTTAGGAAGCAAACTAATATGAAAAGTTTTAGAGAATAAATTATCTCCTCCAGCAAGTAAAAATATGACATATGTAATTTTGTTTAGTTTTAAAAATATTTTTTTAGAAAATGATTAAATAACACACATGTCATGATTTTAGTGGCTAGAGTAGATATATTATCTCCTTATACCATAAGTATTTTATTCCAGGAGTTTAATATATGTAGAATGTGATTCATTTAAGCCTTTTAGTGGCATGTAGTCATGTACTATATGTAGAGTGGTTCAGGGTGGTTTCATGGCAGCAATTCAATGTATCTTGAGTATTCCTTTCAGAAAGAGTGTTATGCTGAAATTATATGTTATTAAAAACCTTTTATTTACATGAACAATTTGTGAAAGAAAGAAAAAAATAATATTAAAGTATATCTCATATTTTTAGTGTTGCAACTGATCTCATGAAATGCTAATTACAATGCATTATTGAAGTATTGTTATTGAAAGCTAATTACATAAATTGAAGATATGAAAGGTGGGTGTTTTAGATTCAAACTCTTAGAAGTGTGTATCATCACTTTTAAATTCTTTGCTATAGCATAAGCTTATACATTAAAGCTCTCTTATACATTAAAACAACTTAATGTGAGCTAATACAAGTTTAAAGGTGAGATTAGGCTTAGAAAATTATGATTAAGCTTGTTCAAGTGTTCCCATTACAATTCTAATCATCTATTCATTCGCTTCACCCACTTCCACGTTACCGCTACCACCATTGCTGATGAATTCACTTTCGTTGTTGTCTGTATGCCACCTCCTTAACCATTGTCGCAATCTCGTCGCTACCACTTTCACCATCATATCCGGGAGTACATATGTTGTTTCACAAATTATACTACTTTATGTATTACTGTTTGTGATTGGTTGAAAAAATATATTTAAATTAAAATTTTAATAATTAATTATTTTTCTAATCAATCACAAGTAGTGATATACTGAGTGATACACTTTTATGGGACAGCAGATGTCCACCCATCATATCCCGCCACAAATGCCACCGCGACTACCTCCCAACCACCTACTACTATCATTACCACCACCATGATCTCCACCAAACATGTGACAACATTATTTTATATGGCATATTATCTTCACACCTTTTATAGCATTAAAAAATTTAGGTTTACATAATTAGCTCTTATATTATTTAAGACACATGTTATTGTGTCTTATCATGAATGTTAAAGAACCCACACCTAATTAACATGAAAATAGTTTAATTAATTAAGGTTTAACACCATCACAAATCACAATTTGAGCTGAAGATAAAGATTCCAGAGTGACAATGATAATTAAGCATAGAATGAGATATTCTCCAGTAATAAACCCTCCGATATAACAATACAGGAGGAAATAAATTTATAAAATTTTAATATATTTAATTCTAAAATAATAAAAAATCTGACTCCTTAATTTGAATCTGAGTCCAATATCGGAGAGGATCTCAGCCCAAACATCGGAGAAAAATGGAGTGATTGGCATTGATTTTGGAAGGGTTTGGGCCCATGGGCTTGGGTTAAAACTTGTTACCCGGGGCAACCCTAAAAGAACCCAATCACTCTTCACTATAGTTGCCGGCCTCTGTAACAGAGTTTCTTAATTTTGATTTATCTTTTATTATTATTAACTCACATTTCATTCATTCACCCTTCGTTCCTATTATCTCCATTCTTTTCAGGTTCTCTCTCAACTTTTCACTCTTCCTTAGATTCATATCTTCTATTTTATTTTTAGTATCAGATTCTTTTAACTTTTTCGATTCTTTTCATTTTACTATAATAATATTTTACGTGATTCGATTTTTTCACTTTGCGATTTCGACTCTGAAGGATTTGTTTTCACTCACAGGATCGTAACCCTAACTTTTTCAAGAGAAAGGAAACCCTAATCTGAGCGAATGGGGAAGAAGAAGCCCACGGCCCGCGGCCACGACGACAACCCGCCTGCGCCATCTCAGGGCGGCGGCGGTAAATCTAAGAAGAAGGTTGTCATCGATGACGATGAGTATGCTATTGCACCTGAGCTCTCTGAGGAGGCAAAGGTTTTGGAAGAGAAGCATGTTGGGAAGAAGAAAGGTAAGAAAGGTAATGCTAAAGTTGCTAAGGATGATGATGATGATGATGATGATTATGTTATAGTTGGTGATGATGATAATGATGATGTGCCTGAAGTTGTGTTTGCTGGGAAGAAGAAGAAGGGTAAATCGAAAAATGGTGGTGGTGCTGTGGGGAGTTTGTTTGCTGCATCGGCTTTTGATTTACTTGGTGAAGAGGAGGGTGGTGATGATGATGGCGGTAGTGGAGAGAAATCTGAGGAGGATGAACCTGTGGTTAGTTTTACGGGTAAGAAGAAACCCTCCAAGGGATCAAAGAAAAGTGCTAGTAATTTGTTCTCGGCTTTTGATGCTATTGAGGATGAGAATGATGGTGAGGTTGATGATGGTAGGGATGAGAATGATGAGGTTGATGAACCCGTTATTGCTTTTACGGGGAAGAAGAAATCTTCAAAAGGAAGCAAAAAGGGTGGTCCTTTGTTTTCCGCTGCTGGTTTTGTTGAGAATGATGACGAGCAGGATGGTAAGAATGAGAAGGACGATGATGATGATGAAGACATAGGACCAACCACTTTCTCAGGTAAGAAGAAGTCATCAAAATCTTCTAAGAAGGCTGTAAATTCACTTGAGGATATTGTTTCTGTTCCCGAGTCAGATAAAATTGGTGATGAAAAAGATGAGGAGGATGTTTCTTTAGTTGCATTTTCAGGTAAAAAGAAGTCTTCTAAAAAGAAAAGCAGTAGTGCTACTACCAAAGTGAGTGATGAAATTGGGTCTGTGAGTGAAAAAGTGGCTGTAGCCGAGCCTGAGCAACCTAGTATTGGAATTAGTAATAAGAGTGAAGGGGTCACTGAAACATCCAAAAATAAGAAGAAAAAGAATAAGAAGAGTGGAAGAACTGCACAAGAGGAGGACGATTTGGACAAGATTCTTGCAGAACTTGGTGAGGCCCCTCCTGTAGCAAAACCGGTTTCTCCTCCACCACAGGATGATAAAGTTCAGCCTCCTCCTGAAGTAGGTTCTGCTGCTGATCCTTCAGGTGAGAAGGAGGGGGATGAGGAGACAGTGGAGACAGCTGCTGCTAAGAAGAAGAAAAAGAAGAAGGAAAAGGAGAAGGAGAAGAAGGCAGCAGCAGCAGCTGCGGTGGCTGGAAGTGCACCAGAAGAAGTTCAAACTGAGACAATTGAGCCAAAGAAGAAAGATTCGAAGACTAAAGTGGCTGACAAGAAAGTGCCAAAGCATGTCAGAGAGATGCAAGAGGCACTTGCTCGAAGGCAAGAGGCTGAAGAGAGGAAGAGAAGAGAAGAGGAGGAGAAGTTAAGGAAGGAAGAAGAGGAGAGGATAAGGAAGGAAGAAGAGGAGAGACAGGCAGAAGAGGCTAGACGCAGAAAGAAGGAAAGAGAAAAAGAAAAACTCCTGAAAAAGAAGCAGGAAGGTAAACTATTGACTGGTAAACAGAAGGAAGAAGCTCGCCGTTTGGAGGCAATGAGGAAGCAGTTTCTTAATAGCACAGGGAGTGTGACACTTCCTGCTGGGGAATCTGCCCCAACATCCAAAAGACCCATATACAAGTCAAAGAAGTCAAAACCAAACCATCAAAATCAGAATGGTGCTGCTGCTGCTGCTGTTGAGACAGCTGAAAGTGCTGAAACAAAGGGAAATCAGGAGACTACCATTGATATGGGTTCAGAGGAACCAGAAAAGGTTGAAGAAGTGGAGTCGGTACTGGCGGAGGACAAAGTTGAACTTTCTAAACCAATTGAAGAGGACGCAGCAGCAGAAGAAGAGGAAGATGATGAGTGGGATGCAAAAAGCTGGGATGATGTTAATCTAAATGCCAAAGGCGCATTTGCTGATGAAGAGGCTGACTCAGAGCCTGAACCTATAGTCAAGAAGGAGCTAAAAAGTGCTGGTAACCTTTGCATGTTTATTTATTCTTTTGCCAGTTATTTGTTTGGTGTACTTGAAATCTATTTGATGTTTGGAAATAACTAGCTTCATGGCTTCATGCCATATTGTTCGCTATTGTGGACGAGATCTAAAATTATAATTGCTTTTTGCTGCCTTACAAAAACAGAGTGAGAGTGAGAGATCAGTGGGCTATATTTTGACATTTTGAGATACACTGTATAAACTTAACTTTGCTGTTTGGACCAAGAACAAAGTGTGTCATTTGACCCATGTGGACAACCTCCCCATCTACCTAGATAAGACATTGTTGTGTCTGCTACTGTAGTGTTTGCAATTGTGCGAGGGGTTGAATAGAAAAATTATGGTTTATACTGTTGCTGTTTCCCTTTTAAATTTAATATTTTCATTGCTAATTACTTTCCCGCTAGTTTGTACAATGCTTTTTGATTTTCCTCCTACACAATAGGTGCTACAAAGAAAACTGTTTCTAATCCCGTGGCTGAAGAAATTGAAGATAGAAAACTGGCTAACGTTGTGGTTGTGGAAAAAACTAAAAAGCATGATCTGGACTCTAGAAGGGAACCACCAAACTCCGTCGTTCTTCCTAAGGCGGGTGAAGAGAACCTGCGCTCTCCAATTTGCTGTATCATGGGGCATGTTGACACTGGCAAAACCAAGTTGCTGGATTGTATTCGAGGTACTAATGTCCAGGAGGGTGAGGCTGGTGGTATCACACAGCAGATTGGTGCGACATTCTTTCCTGCTGAGAACATACGTGAAAGAACAAAAGAGTTGAAAGCTGATGCAAAGCTGAAAGTTCCCGGTCTACTGGTTATTGATACGCCAGGGCACGAATCGTTTACTAACTTAAGGTCTCGGGGTTCTGGTCTATGTGATATTGCAATTTTGGTCGTTGACATTATGCATGGCTTGGAGCCACAAACAATAGAATCACTCAATCTATTAAAAATGAGGAACACAGAATTCATCATTGCCTTAAATAAGGTTAGTTTTGATGCCTTACACTTGTACAAGCTATTGGTTCTTTTATTTTCTTATGGGTTGTCCTCTAGTATGTCTCAGTGTTCTTGTAATATTGCAGGTTGACAGACTTTATGGATGGAAAACATGCCGCAATTCTCCAATTGTTAAAGCAATGAAGCAGCAGACTAAGGACGTTCAAAATGAGTTCAATATGAGGCTTACTCAGGTTATAAAGGATGTTCCTTTTATTTCTCAGTAGTACAAGATAAGTTTTGTTATTGTTTGCCAACCTAGTTTTTCTTCTGCCTCTTTGCTAGATTATTACACAATTCAAGGAACAGGGGCTAAATACTGAGTTGTATTATAAAAACAAAGAAATGGGTGAAACATTCAGTATTGTACCTACTAGTGCAATAAGGTAACCATGGTAGCCTATCAGCTGTAATACTTTCCCAACTTTTCACGTGTTGTTTTCATATTCGAGTCTTTGATATTTCAGCGGTGAAGGAATCCCTGATATGCTATTACTGTTGGTTAATTGGACCCAAAAAACAATGGTTGAGAAACTTACATATAGTGATGAAGTGCAGGTTAGCTTCATTCTGACATAATATTGTAGCTGGTTGAATACTTAAGATGGCTTTATTGCAGTGACCTAATTGTTGTTTAATTGTGACTGCCAGTGTACTGTTTTGGAGGTCAAGGTTGTTGAAGGTCATGGAACCACTATTGATGTTGTTTTAGTTAATGGTGTTCTTCATGAAGGAGATCAAATAGTTGTCTGTGGAATGCAGGCATGCATCTTAAACTCTATATCATCTATTACTACTTCCTCACTGCTTCTGACTAATTAAATTTCTATTATAGAGTCCAATTGTCACCACAATTCGAGCTTTATTGACACCTCATCCAATGAAGGAACTCCGTGTTAAGGTTTGTTTATCCCTTGTCATTTATTTATGATATCAGATGTGTAATTGCTAGCACAATTAGAATATTTTACATAACATTCTAGTTTGCATGTAAATGCTAGGATTTTTTGGCCTGACGTCGTAATCTCATTTCTACCTGATTTCATGTTTGAAAAAGGCTTGGTTGTTGTAGTATTTGTTTATAAGGCTTCCGGTTCTTAGGAGTATGTAACTGTTTTGTCTTTTTAAGATATTTCTGGGACTTTCTTCATCTCTAACTCAACATCTGCAAGTATAGTTCATATTGCATATTTTTATGCTTAATATTAACCAACTACTGTGTGCTAGTCTAGTGGGAGACCTTGTGGGTGGAGGGATCTTGGATGATCAGTTTGTTAGACCTGGAATTTTTTTATAGGATTGGGCAGATAATCTTCTCATCCATGTATCTAAATGTTAATAATTTCTTTTCTATAACATATATTCTTGAACATTGAATTTCATCCATGCGGAGGAAGTATGTTTATTCAATATGCATGCTTTTCAAGTAAGTTATGGTCATCTAATCTCAGGGTACATATATCCATCATAAAGAAATCAAAGCTGCAATGGGTATAAAGATCACAGCCCAGGTACTTTTTTGTGCAGTGGATTTTTCTTGTATTAATGCGTCTTTATCCAATAATCTATAGAGTTAGTTTTATTTTGTAATATTTTTCAGGGGCTTGAAAATGCTATTGCTGGCACTGCGTTATATGTTGTGAAGCCTGGTGATGACGTGGAAAAATTTATAGAAGCTGCTGAGGAAGATATGAATTCAGTCATGAGCAGGATTGATAGGAGTGGTGAGGGAGTTTGTGTTCAGGCATCTACACTTGGTTCCTTGGAAGCATTGCTGGAGTTTTTGAAAACACCAGAAGTGAATATTCCTGTTAGTGGCATAAGCATAGGCCCTGTACATAAAAAAGATGTAATGAAGGCCAGTGTAATGCTTGAAAAGAAACGAGAGTATGCTACTATATTGGCATTTGATGTCAAAGTCACTCCTGAGGCTAGGGAACTTGCAGATGAACTGGGTGTGAAAGTTTTTATCGCTGATATCATTTATCATCTCTTTGATCAATTTAAGGCATATATTGACAACATTAAGGAGGAGAAAAAGAGAGAAGCTGCTGACGAGGCAGTATTCCCATGTGTTCTGAGAACTTTACCAAATTGCGTTTTCAACAAGAAGGATCCAATTGTTTTGGGAGTTGATATCCTTGAAGGCATTTTGAAGGTATTTTTTTATCTCAATTTTTTTTTGATCTTGCTGCTATGTTTTTGATGAACTGTAGCTTTTTTATGAGGCATTTTTGACAGTAGTAAACCCAATGGCTCTATTTTGTTTTGGATCTTTGTTTGGCAAAAGAAATAATACCGTAGCACATATATTTCTTTGCCCCTTCAATAATTTAGGCTACATTTTTTAGTAGTTGGAAAGTGGTGAGGTGGGAAATTTGGAATGGAAATAATTTCATGCTTGGTACATCAAAAAGGTTGGATGATTGAAAGTGGAATGCAACTAATTTTTACATTTCACTACACAAAAATTAGTGTCCCAAGTAAAAAAAGTGAGCTGAGACTGTCTACCAAGAAACAAGGAGTGATAATTAACACCTTCATTCCGCTGCATTGCCACTTCTTTCTTCATTTTCCTACCTGTTCAAATTATCATAGCCTTTTTGATAACCCTGGGGAACTATAAAATGAGTTCATTAAAACTTGGGCAAAGTTTTTGTTCCAAATTAAACAATGACTCCATATTTCCTGTATATCAGAATTGTCTGTCTTAAGCTATGGCATATATGAAAATCCGGTGCGTTTGTGTCATGATATATAGCTTGAATGTTGTGCTTTCGTCATTGTCATCTTACAACATTTATCAGCTGATTTTATTATTGTTCTGTATTTGATTGTGTCCATGATTTATTAACTTATTGGTTTATGTTTGTTCATTTGATGCTTGCTGACCTAGTTCAAATGATTTTACCCGCATTTTATGTTTTATATTTCTCATGTATCCTTATTTATTAGAGTTATCGAAGTGCAGTCACCTTATGAGTGTTACTGTGATTAAGACCTTGCCTAACCTGTAAAAGAAAGAATTGTCCAAACTGGCTTACTATGAGTGCATCTGAGCTTCTATAAATAGAAGCCAAAATCAGTTAAGAGAGTAATATATGTCAGAATCAGTTAACAAGAGAATAATAGAAGTCAAAATCAGTTAACAAGAGAATAATAGAATCATTTCAGTTTCTCATTCTCTCCTAGATTCTTCTTAATTCTAAGAATTGATGTTCACCATTTAAGCCTTATCTTCCTTGGGTTATGGTGTTAGTGAGTGCCATGTTGTGCACTAAATTGTTTTGGTTTCTTTAAATTTGTTTGCATCTAATATTTTCTGCTTGACAGATCGGGACACCAATTTGTATTCCGTCCAGAGAGTTCATTGATATTGGTCGCATTGCCTCTATCGAGAATAACCATAAACCTGTTGATTTTGCTAAAAAGGGGCAGAAAGTAGCAATAAAGGTATGTGCTTGGACTGAAACTAGATTCTTCTTAATGGACTTTCCGGAAGCTTACAAAGTTGTCTCCAGTTTAGAATTGAATTGGTAACATGTATTGAAAAGTAAAAACCTCTCCTTTACTTAGTTGATAGCTTTGAGTTGCACACGCTGATCAATGTCTGTTTTAATGCACAGATAAAATGTGTCTTGATCCATTTATAGACCAATGACATGTGTTCAATTACATTTGGCATTGGTCTTACGGTTACCTTTTCAATTTGGTTTTACAGATTGTTGGCAGTAATTCAGAAGAGCAACAAAAAATGTTTGGGAGACATTTTGAGATAGATGATGAACTTGTAAGCCATATTTCACGGAGTTCTATTGATGTTCTCAAAGCTAATTATCGGGTAAGTTATTGATAACAAACTTAACGGGCAACATCTATGGATATTGTTGAACAGTTTTGTAAAAGTTACATTATTGATTGATGCAGGATGATCTTTCCACTGAGGAATGGAGACTAGTTGTGAAATTGAAGGCTGTTTTCAAGATACAATGAGGGAACTTGAGTACTATTTATTTCAGAAAAGCAAGGTTTCAGCAAAATGTAATACAAAACTGTGAAGCATGGAGACTAATAAAGAGTATACATCGATTCAGGTATCGGAACAATTAGTTGTACAATCCCTTCTGCACAAGCAATTCCAATGCTGTGTCATCTGCGAATCTCATGTGGAAAGTTTGAAGAAGAAAAAAAACGAGGAATTTTTTTTGTGAATTACTATGTTTGTGTTATACATGGAAAAGCAAATACTGAGTTATACATTTGCAATTGTTCAGTGAGGAAAAGCAAAATTGTAGCGGAGTAACTACTGACGGTAAGGGGAAAATAATGTTGGTATTTTTGGTTTTGTGGCACTCGAACATAAATGTTTTTCAATTTGCAGGTCACTTTTTTGGACTTACACTGTTTCTTGTCTTTCCTGTCCCCACCATTTTTGCACAACTTTTTCTGTTGACATATATTATTAGTAGGGCATAAAAGTATCCCTTCTGACTTGTGTTGTAGGCTATCATAGAATCTTTGCATTCAAGTTCTCTTCTAGACACCCGTTTCTGAATTTTATTGTTCAAGAATGTAATGATTCAATTTGATCTCTAATAAGGTTCTACAAAGTTGATAAAAAAATGGTGTAGTCAAGTAGCTGTTGCACAATGTTTATATTAGCAAGTTGAAATAGAAGAATTGTTGATGGAATATTATGTGGGAATACAAAGTATAGCTTCTGAAGAATATAACTTGTGTTCATGGGTCTTGGATGCAACTTATTAATTTGTGATGGGGGAAACTTGACATATTGAACTAGCAATAGCCAGGGATAAGGATGACTCAGGCTTATCCGCTCATTTGTTTGACCCTATTGTAATTGAGTCTGAATATGTTTGGATTCAATTGGGTTTAGAGTACGGTTCAATATTTAGGATTGAGTAAGGGACAAACAAGATTGGGTTTGAGCTGTCACAGTGTAACTTAATCGTCATGTTTATATGTGCATATTTATGTTGTTTAGAGTTATAACATGATTAGACTCAAATATGATCAAATTTCATTAGGTCTAAGGTCGAGTTAAAAAATTAGACCATGGTAATATTGCCAAATAATGGATAAATATGATCCGACCTGACAGTTCTAAGTTATCCTTTCCTCATATTTGTATGTGCTATTTAACTATGTCAAGAGTAACGACATTTCTTTGATCATAATATCATAAATTTTCTAATTTTTTATCATATATATATATATAGGTAAACGATTAATAAAATATTCACATTAACAAGTATTATATTTGTCTGAATCTAGGGTTAGGTTTAAAAGTTCATTTGATCGATATTTGGAGTTGGGTTACTATGAGGTCTAGGATCGAGTTCACATTAAAAAAATACCTTGACTAACATTTAAGGTTGGATAAAGGATAAACCTTATCCGACTCATGCTCAAACCTAACACTAACCTAGTATGGATTGATTTTTAGACATAAATCATCCGGTCTACACGTAATTGACTTGTGGTCTATATGTATTAGTTTGCTTTCATTGTAACATCTGAGTTAAATATTATATTCAGTTTGTACTTGTTTGGATTAATTTTTTATATGAAAGATTAAAATTACACATACACATCCAAACTCACTTTAAAGTTTAAAGTGACAAATTTACATGTATTAATGTTACTATTATCACAACCTTGTCATAATAATCTTTACATACAGTGTACATATATAATGCAACATGTCTGCAACTTTATTCCTATCATAAACAAATAACTATTATATAAATTTAAAATATTATATCAAAGATCATAACATAATTAGTGTCACAAATAGGTAGAAATATTATATCCATTGGATGATGTTCTCGTTGAAAAACAATTAGATATCAGTGTGATTGTATTATATATAAGAAGAAACTAAATCTACTAACTTTATTATATTTATCATAAGAAATATTATTTCTACAGTGTAAATATTTTACTTGCCATGAAGATATATAAGTTTGCGAACACATATTTTTGTCATATTAAATGACCATTATTGGATTTAATACATGACTAATTGATTGTTGAATTTAAAATTTAGTTTATTTCAGAACATTATTGAATTGAAGTGCTAAGCATTAAACACATAAATATATTTGCACATATTCCTAATAATTATTTTGGATTAATTTTTGGAGATGTTTGAATTTGAAGGCCCTTAATTTCAATCATGAAAACCTGAATAAAGGGCAGAAAACCGGTTTTTATTCTAGTATATATCATTGTCGTGTGCAGAAATTTCAAACGTAAATAGAATATAGAGAAAATTATGACACAAGATTCAAAGAGAGAATGTGATTATTTTATTAACTTAAATAATAGATTGTCTTACAACACATGCAAACAGAGTAAGTTGAAAATTAAACTAGATCGGGTGCACGTACTATTTTAGATTGAAACCGCGTTGGGACATGCACACCATGCATAGTGCAAATAGAACATAAAAAATGTTGAAGATATTTAATTAGACTCACTTATTTCAATAGTAAGTTTTTGAACTTACTCCTTATCTTAGTCATCAATTCTATAAAAATCTAATAAGTTTAAATAGTGAATAGTCTAAATCATTAGATATTCATAGAATTTTAATGAATAGAATAAAGAGTAGGTTTAAAAAGTCCATTCTCAATTGTACGAAGAAACATAGCATAGAGAGTTGTAGTATGTTATATCTAATGGTGGTAAGGAGGTGGAGGTGAAGCATAGATATAGGCATGGGAAGGAGGTGGTGGAGGAGGAGGAGGAGATGGTTTCTTTTGCCGTGGAGAGCGGTATCCTGGGTCTCCTGGCGCTGGACTTGGGGCAGGTTTGGGCGCTGGAGGTGTTGGTGAATGAGGACGAGGATAACCTAGCATCTTAGGTGGTGGTGGTGGTGGTGGAGAGTGGTAAACATGCACTGGCGGAGGTGGAGGTGAAGCATAGATATAGGCATGGGAAGGAGGAGGAGGAGATGGTTTCTTTTGCCATGGAGAGCCGTATCTTGGGCCTCTTGGCTTTGGACTTGGGGCAGGTTTGGGCGGTGAAGGTGTTGGTCGAAGAGGATGAGGATTACCTAGAATCTTAGGTGGTGGTGGTGGTGGTGAAGAGTGGTAAGTGGGGACTGGTGGTGGTGGGGAAGAATACTTCCTCGGGGGTGGTGGAGAGTGGTAAACATGCACTGGCGGAGGTGGAGAGCTGTAATGGTAAGGAGTCTTTGGCGGCACCGGTGGTGGTGGTGGTGAGTGCACCGGTGGTAGTGGTGGTGACAGTGGAGGGTAGTTGTTGTTGGGTGGTGGAGGTGATGAATAGATATATGCATTGGCTGAGATTTGAGAGAGTATTATTGTTAATGCAAGAGTAAGAGTAGCCAAAGCCATTGTTCTTTCTCACTACAAAATAGCTTTTATTTGTGCTCATAGGAAAGCCACTCATGCCCATTATATAGAAAAACCTAGAGACACCATAAAGATTACATGTCCCACTTTTTATGTCTTATTCTGTCTTAATCTAATTGAAAATTGACAACTACATAAAAAAATTAAAAAAATTATTATTATTATATTATTTGGTAGGATTTAATTAGTTTCAAACAGAGAAATAGAAATTATTGGACATATAATCTTGGTTGAACAACTAGTGTCTTTTCAAATTTATTTTCATAATCATGATCTTGTGTCATTGAAAACGTTTTAGTTTGATAAAGATACTATATAAAGAATACATATCATTTGTTTAATACGATATTTCACTCTTTATTATAAGCTAATTAGAGTATCATTTTTTATTATTTTTTGTTTTTAAATTTTTGTATTTATATGTTAATATATGATTGTTTTAGAATAGAGAATAAGACACCATTAATAAGAGCCGATACTGATGGAAAGAATACATAGACAATAATACGTTCTGCATGTCAGGGCTGCTTTGGCCCTTGACAATTTGGCATCATGCATGCAAACCATGTGACGTTCCTTGGAAGTTTTGGAACACCGTGTTGAAATTTGTCAAAATGAATGAAAATTTACTTTGTTTTTTTAAATGTGATTTTTGGGTTCAAATTTAATTTTAGTAGAAACAACTCAATTTAAATGGAGGATTCAAATTTTAGTGATTTTTGGGTTCAAATTTAAATTTAACTTTAAATTTAATTACTCCACCTCAAACTCAATTATATTCCAAACATCAAATTTTTAAAAATTATATTTTACAAACACACGAATATAAGTAACCATTTTTTATAAGAAAAGAAATCATGATTTCGTTAAAAAGTGGGAACAAAATATAGAATAAGTGTGGTACTCTTTTCTATGAGTCTAAAGAAAAACTAACAAAAATAATACAATTTAAATGGTTTAACACTCATTCTCTAAATAAAAATAATTGAATGTTGTACATATTACCTTAAGAATACTTCAAGGATTTAAGTAGATTTACTTAATCTGAATGTTTTCAATGTGCTAGATATTCCACATCACTGTAAACAATAGCTTTTTCTTTTTTACCACTTGAATCACGTTTTCATGGTTTAGAAAATAGAACTTAACATTTTTGTGAGGTACATAATTAACATCAAATCACGAATATAATTTTTGCTAAATATTATAAAACTTTGAACATGAAAAAAAATACAATTGAATAATTCATCAAGAAACCATGCAGAGCACATGTCATTGGTGTAGTTCATTGTATTACATCTTGCTAGTACTAATTATGACCCATAGTTTTTTTTGAAGATATCGTTGTCACTATTTCCTTCTTCCTGTTGTAATGTTTGATAAACATTCCTAATCATATAAAAACCTCGTTTATTATGAGATCAAATTCATGTATCAAATCGGTATTTTTTTTTTATCGGCAATTGTTAGTATGTTAGTTGTTAATATGTTAGTATTTTGTTGTGGGTGAGACTCCACACTCACAACCTCTTGCACTCCATTCCTTATGACTGCCCTCTTTACCATCAAATCGGTATTATTGATCCTAAAACTTTGCATAATTCTTTAGCCATCTTCTTTTGTTCCCATTGGTAAAATAACCCTATATGAGAGCGTGTGGAAATTGCCAAGAGGTTGATCCTGAATGGAAAAACCAAACATTAAAAAGGAAAATCATATTTAGCCATTTAGGTGATAGATCCGATACTGTATCTGGGACTGAGATCATCTTGTTTCCATTCCCGTCACATTAGGTGTCTCCGTCTAATTAAATTTTTTAACTTAAATTAAAAATATATTATAATAATATAAATTAATATTTTTACATTATTTTATGTAGTTTTATTGGCTAGGTACATAGGGACAAGAATATCTTGAGACAAATGATTGTTTTTGGGGATCTGCCACACCTTATTGACCATTCATGATTACATTCACATAGCTGCCTTAAAAAAACAAAATGCTACATTGCTACTTAACAACCATAAACTTGTAATTCTCACAGTTATTTTGGTGTACTAAGTCTCTAATATCTATTTATCTATCTCTCATATATTGGTGTAATGACTTTTCCATGATTAATATATTATTGATCATTTAAAAATGTAGTATTTTTATTTTTAAGAGTCAAATATAATTTATATATAAATAGTATATTGTATATTAAAATATAAAAAAAAAATCTTATACTTTGCAGAGATTTTTTTTCAATAAATGATTGGATTATAAGTAAGAAATTTCACCTGAATAGGGCTGACTTTTAAATAAACATATTAATGAACTATTACATGGTTTTGAATTAAGAATTAAGACATCTCTTGATCATTAATTATATATTAATGAACTAAAATTATAAAGAGTTTTATTTAAATAAACGATAAAAATGCACTATCAAGTATGGAAGTGAACTAACAATGAAATTTTCTATCTTAATCAGAAACCATTAATTCAAGTATATGAAAATGTATAATATAGTGGGGCTACTTGATCTCATAATATAAGTGTTCTCCTTATACAAAACTCAAAATATTGCTTGAGAAGAAACAAATGTATATGACTTAAATGCCTAGAGGGAAAATAATTATGTGTGAAGTACCTACAAAATTGAATTTGGTTAAGAGGTATCTTACAAGCTAAAATTTTATAACCAAAATTATATTTTTCAATATATGATGACATAGAGTCTAGATTCTCTCCAGTATTAAATATAAATACGGTGAAATGAAAGAAATTTAAAAGTCTATTTTTTTATTAATTTAATTAAATAACTGGAATACTTGTAAATTCCTATTCAATCACATGGAATACATGTTGAAACTAACACATTTGAATTTTTACTTGTGTTCATTTTGCTAGCTCTCTTCAAAGTAGAAACTGTAAGTTGAATTGCTGATAAAAAAAATATGTATATCACTTAAATAAATCATTAAATGTGTTTTTCTTCTTCAATCTTTGTAAGTAAACATTAAATATATTAGTCTGTTTTTCTTCTTCTGATTTTTCAATATTTGTATTAAGCATGGACCATGCATCGCTGCATGCAGTTATTGACTGTAAGGTGCTCTTTCTATATATCTTCTCTGCATATTTACCTTTCTCTATTATTAATATATTAGTATTTTGTTCTAGGTGAGATTTCATTCTCAACCTCCCTGTCAAAACCATCAAATTATCTTATAACTCCCTTTTTTTTAATGGTGGGACTCGAACCCATAATTTCTTGCACTTCATTCCTTCATTTTTTAAGTCATTTATCTTCACCATCAAACCATCTTATGACTCAATCTCTCTTTCTAATAGTTCATTGAATCCAGCCTGCTTAATTTTACCAATGCTACCATGTTCGGTGGTACAATTTATAGGTTGGGAACATTTAATATGGATTGTATGTATTTTTCTGAGGATCTCTATAGCTGTAATGTATGGACCAAAAATATTCACATGTTTTTTTTCTGACACAAACAGTAATTTATGACTGAAGTGTAGTTTTATTCACTCCTGTTAGCAAAAAGGAGAATGGACCAATGATTCTCGATCTAAACCTAACTGTCAATGAAAATTTATAAAGTCAATGCTATATCTTTTACATTATATACAGAAATATATTTCTTTGCTTCCAGACCATACCCAAACCATTTTTTCAAGAAAAGGGAAAAAGAAGATTCCATTCATTTCACAATTGTATTTTATATTGTTCTTTTCCTCTCCAAAATTTATTTCGTAGATATTTAGTGTTCCTTACTATTGGGACACCAGTAAGTTCATAATTGATAGTCAGACGAGAAGTCAGACATATCTGTAAAAAGATTTGGGCAACACAAGAAATGTTTAATTGTGTTTAAGGTCGTTATTTTATGTAACCAAATTACAATGATTAAGTTCAAGTAAGTTATAGGACTATAGATATAATTGTCATCAAAATTATTGTTTAGATACAAAAGTCTTATTTTTATTTTATGATGGACAAAATTGGAATAAAAAAATGAAGTAGCATCACCTTCATGGAAGATTATACACTTCTTATAAATATGAGGTTATGGTCCATAATTGTAGAATAACACCATAACATGAGAAACACAAAAGGCTATAGAATCGATGTTACTGTATATATTCATTCCATTTAAAGGAGAAATTAAGGCTAAAACTGGTCTACAATTGGAAGGCTAAACAGCTTAAATGTTCTACTATGAACATGCATTTGCATGTAATGACAAAGGACATGAAGTTGATAGATATATGATGAAGAATAATATAAAATTTATTGACCATATTCTCTATAAATATATTAATATACTCTTTCACTCTAATTCTATATCTATTCTTAATAATTTAACATGAAAGATCATGACTATATGCTTTCTTTATGTATAAATTCTCCCTTACTAAAGTCTATTAAAGTGACAGAATCTAGTTTTACAACTTACCACCAAGCAAAAAGAACTAAAGCTCATACGGTCATACCCATGTATAATAAATATAAATCCCCTGACCACACAAATGATGCAGTAGAAAAATAATAATTAAATGCATGCAGCTAATATTTTTTCATGATTTAGGATAGATTTAATTAATGTGCATGGCTTCTTTTAAGGGCATAGTTCAGATCAGATTTTGTAAGTTAAGTGTTTAATATTATATTTCGTAAGAGCCAATGACTTTGCTGTTTTAACTCTCTATAACTCTATTATTGTCAGATTATCCCTAACCCCTATATATTACCGACAACCACAATCTCTAAAAAACATATAAAACATACACAAGAATAAAACATCAAACTAAGTTATATTATAATTCCTTTGTTAAACTCAAGTTGATTAAATATGAATTATAATTACAAAGCTCTTCATCTAACATGTATTACAAAAGAGCACGACACATTTTGCAGTTTTTATCATAAACAACAAATTAATGAAACTATGAGCAGTTTAAATATCACATTCGCAATTGAGTTTTGCTTATTTCAACTCCACATGTTAAAATTGGGACGGGTTCAAGAGTAAGTTTGAGATGTTATTCCCACAAAAAGAATTTCATTTTTAGTAATCTATAAATTTTATTTTTTGTGGTGCAATAACCTCAATAAGTCTAATAATACCAAAATAAGTACCTAATTGCATAAACAAATAATCTATAATAAGATTGAAGTATATGAGATGAATATAGTACTTGTAATATATGTATTTTTTTTCAAACATTAATTTGTAGTGGGCTATTAGTAGTGGGCTTCAGGGTCGATATCAACATTTTCATACACGCACTTACCCACTAAATTTTAATGGGGAAACCGAAACATTGGGGCAGAGCAAAATATAGTTTATTGAGATAAAGAAATAGTTTTGAGAGTTGAGACACCCTTTCAAGTGGAAGTGAGTGAAAATCAACATGATCTAATAATAATATTTTCTCAATTCAATGAAGTAATAATAATAATAATCTAATACTGCTCCTTACGGCTGCACTTAAACATTTCAAAGATATTAATTATCTGCACTTAAACATTTCAAAGATATTAATTATCATGAGATATGTGATATAAAGTATATAAGCATCTGAATTTAAATTGAAGACAAAATTTATCTCCCCTCTCCCTTCAGAATATGTCTACAGCAATAAAAACAATTTCAAACAATATAAATGATCAGGATATTAACACAGTGGTATAACAATCAATCGGCGGTTCATTAACTAAATCGCATATCGGTGAATTTAGATATGCGTATATAATATATTAACATTCAAAAACAATAATTTTTTTATTTTCATTAAAAAATTAATTTTAAGTAAAAATCGACATGTATGACCTATACAGTTCAATTGAAAACCAGCTGATATGACCAATTTTAACGAGTTTTGACTAGTATAATTACATGATCGATATAATTATTATACCATACTGATATTAGAACTAGTTTACCAGTTAAACCAGCTAGCACGAACCAATATTTACAACTACGATGAGTGTCTAATCTTTTAGCCCAACTTTTTCCCTCCTAGCTATGAGTATAGAGCTAGGTTTCCTTTTCTTGTATTGAAAAACCAGAAGCACTGATTACAACAAAATCTACTGTCCCAAAACATTTGTCCCTGTTTCCATGTAGCACGTGGGCCCAAACCTTGATGGGGGGCCCTATTTACACTTGTCCATCACCTCCTTAAATCATGTCTTGAAAAACCCAATTCATTTCTCTGCCCCACTCATGCACTACCCGCACTATTCATCAATAACTTCATATGTATGTGTAGACTAGTAGTGTGTAGGAACATTTCCCTTTTTAAATGAGTAATTAACCTTGTCTACAAAAATATATTTAAGAAAACTATATTATTTAGTACACGTTTTATAGTTGAAAATTAAACACAATTACTTTATTTGTATATGTTTTTTCTCACGATTTATACAAGTAGTCAACATCAAATTTGTATGAAGAAATTGGAAAAGGGTATAGTAAAGAAGTTATGGCATCACCCCATTGAATGCCTTATGGAATTTTGTCTCCATGCCTTGGCTAGCACACTAATGGGGAAGTACAGTTTTGGCTAGTTTGTATCGAACAATGATCATCTGTCTTAAAAAGATGTTATATTTCTTTCCTTAACCAATAAAAATTTAATAAATAATATAAAAATAATAATGTATGTTTTTATAAATTTTAAATGACATTTTTTATTGGATAGAAACACACATGGAGACAACTAATTTTCATTCCGTTTTTAGAAAGAAAAAAAAAATGGGTCACTCAAAACATCATCCCCAAGGACCCGTTCCAAGACCCTCTTAATTTCCTAGTGTATTTAATTTCCTAGTGTTTCATGTTTTCTCATTTATTACTACACAAGGCACCTAGAAAACCTAATACAAAATTTAAATATTTTCCCCAACACCCAAATCTTAAAGCACATGATCCTGCATGCATTTACTCTTTTCCATGTTTCTGCTCATGCTGGCCTTGTCCTTCATTGTTTGGTAGCATTTCCATTAATTTCTTTCTTTCATATATATATATATATATATACTTCACAAACAAGCAACTCTTAACACTACAAGCACTCTCTAAATTCCATGTTCATTCATTATTCTCTCTCCATCTTTTGTTGACTCATTTTCTTTCTATAAAGGAAAATATATTGGTTGCACCAAATGGGTAGAAGTAGAACTAAAAGACATGTCTATGTATTGCTAGTGATGCTGGTTTTGGTGATATATTTGTTTGGGCATAGTTATGGCTCAAGACACACTCAACTTTTCAAAGTTCAGCCCAAGGCTCACACTCCAAATCACTTCCTTGGTTTCTTGCCAAAAGCAACGCCAATCCCAGCCTCAGGGCCTTCTCGGAAGCACAATGACATTGGATTCCAAAGCTCCTTTGGGAAACCATAGATAGAGTTAAGTATATATATATATATATATATATTGATTATTCCATCTTAAATTCTACATGTCTCATGTCATTATATTCATGGTGAATGAAGGTATATCTTAATTGTAATAGAAGTATAGAACCCTTGAGGGTTCAAAACCTAGAAATATTGTTGTGTAGGCTTGGCTTAAAGATATATATAGAAGCTCATGTACTTACAAACAAATTAAGAGAAAAAGGTGACAAATATTACAAAGCTGTTGCTTATACATTTTCCTTCCAAATATAAGCTTTTGGGTCGGTAAAATAATTAAATACTCGTGAATTCATGTTAATGTGGGTTATATTGAAAAAATAGAAAAGAAGCCATACGAATTATTGAAGTTGATGGTTACCGACTTGTGTATTGTGTTGTTGTAAACTTGGACATGACATAGTTTGAAATCGTGTAGAGACTATTAAAGGTAGAGACTATTCACTATTGCTAGAAGTGACCATACATTCTCATAAATTATGGGAATTTGACGTGCGAATCGTCTTAAACTTGCGTTTGATTTTATTTTTACTATGGTGACCACAACCACTTCTTGCGTGCCGACCATATTTTTACTTTTTTGGTATCAATTATTTGTAATTTATAGTTGAATTTATTCGATGTTCAATTTTTTAAATACACTTACAAAATAAGAAGATAATGAAGGCAATATAAGAAGATAAAGTTGAAACCCTATAAATAACTCATTTACGATTACATTTTTAAATGAAATATTATTGAAAAGATTCATTAAAAATATTTAAATTATTAACCAAATATGAGCATGTCAAAGGTGGACAATAATATTGAGATCTTGTTGTTATGGAGACAAAATTCAAGTTTGAAGATGGATTTTGGCTATTTAATATGGTGAGCATACACATATATTCATGCTTTGTTCATCTTTTTTTTCAATCACGTGCTATTCTATGTACTTCTATGTTGTTCTTATCTATTTGAGAGCACTACATTAAAAAAATTAAGTGGAGAACTTTGTTAAACACCATTGAAAATGAATTAGCTGATTTGACTCATAAAGGTGTTTCTTGTCTATTTATTGAGTATCACACATTTATGTGTATGAAGGGTGGGTTATTCATATTCCAAATCAATTATATTTTTAATTACTATGGTGGTTATATAACTAACCACGAAAATATGAAGGTTAACAACTAATTGATGATTTTATATACACTACAATATAACAGATATGTAAGGGTACCTACTCAAAGTAAATGCAAGACATTTAACTTCAGAGAAAAAGGAGAAACATAAACTCAACAAGGTTGTCTGGTTCCTTCATTTTGATTCTTGCTTTCCTATAATTATGCTCACTGTAACAAAAACTGTTGATGTAGGAATTTCCTTCATCTAACTTTCTCTATGATTCTGAAACAGCTGAACTACCATTGTGTGCTGCTTGGCTGGAATACTTTTCGGTTATACGAACACTGTACCTTTTGTATACTTTGTCACGGTTCTCTGACCACCAAATCTCTGCTTGGTGCTCTCCAAATCTTCTTCGGCTGCAAACACATTTACCACCAAACATATTACAAATACAACAACAACCAAGTCTTGATCTTAATTTATACTAGGAGGGGTCGGGTACATGGATCGAACAACGCCATATTACACATGCAAGAAACTTTATACATCTTAGTAAAGTAACAATAATCGGGTATGAGTTTCCGTAGCCAGGTATTAGCCGATCAATATATTGACCTAGATAAAGATACTCCCAACATGCAGAGTTGACACAAGGAATTTGGTAATTGGGATACTTGGATTCAAAAACAATTCTAGTCTGCCTAATCACTACCACATTGACCACTGTCACTGGTAAACTATTAGGTGCTATTTAAAATCGGTTGGCATAAATAAGTTGAATCAAATAAACATAAGCATGAAATGTGGAGAACTCGTTCATTACCTAAAGCGCACTCGCTTCAGATCACGGGTTCCATCATGCAGAGCAGTGAGTGTTATATAGACACCAGGTTCATACTGTTCAATCCATTCTGCCTCAATTTGATTGCTATCGGAATTCCGTGATGCCAAACTGCTCTCATCGTCTTGGAAATTCCCAGAATCCCTACCATCAACAGTAGTGTCTGACACGCCACTGTCTCTTGCCTGAATCATACCACTGCCATTTGTCAATTTAGCATCGGAGTCATCATCTCTCCTGTTAGAGGTCACCAGCCCCGGTTTTTGTTGGTAGAGATTTGTTCCATGGCTTCCTGGTAAATTCCCCTTCGTTCTATTCATCAGAGAAGATTCAAGTCCCATGGAAGCCAAACTAGAGTCGCTGATCGACTCTGCCCTCACAAGACGCTCCCTATTTGAGTCCGGATAATGGGTGTTTGGCTCCAGATCATTCGGTTGGTGAGCTGGTCTGATGTTCTTGGCATCATAAACACCCGGAGGAAGCCTCTCAGCCAGATTTTTGAGCTGAAACATGATGAATGAATAAGTGTACGTGTAGAACAGCAATGTTATAAGGAATAGAGGAATGGAAATGTAAGGGGCAGATCAACAAAGCAAAGATAAACAGTATACAGCATGTCCCAAACCTGAGTGTCTATGTTACTGAAATAATGTGATGTTTGTTTAGTATAATAGAGAAACCTAAAAACAAGACTAAAAATGGCATAACTAACAAAATCAAAAGGGGAAATAAAAAGACACCCATCATTTATCTCCCCAATAAAATTCCATACATAAACAAATCATGCTGCTCAAAAACCAATTTTAGATATCTTTTTAGAGTTAGAAAATTTTACGAAACAAATTAAATACTGCATATATAAAGCCACTAAATGAAAGGAACCAAATAAAATAAACTCTTTCAAAGATATCCGGTTCAAAGAGAAGGTTCATTAACCAAAATTTAACCTGTGCTGCAAGTGACTTTATGACTTCTTTTGCAGCCCTGGACTTGGAAGATTCCTCAGCAGCCAATGTGATAGCTTCCTGAGTCTTTTTTGTTGACCTTTGAATCTCTAATTCTTGCCGTTCACACCTCTGCCTCAGGGTCTCAACCTAAGAAGACTTATATTAGATGCTTAGATCTCTCTTGATACCGTAAGTGCAGATATAAAAGCATAAAGGCATGAAATTAACATTTCTGGCCAACCTGAGCCAAGTGATACTGCTCATGTTTTTTACAAGGTCTATTTGCCAGGCTCGAACTTATAACGGGGAAGAAATTTAAAATGAATGAAAGCTGTGCTATCAAAGCAGCTACCTTCTGCTATTTAATTCACATGAGATGAGGGGACGGATAATATACCTGAGAACGTAACTTCACCACTTCTTGGTTCAAAATTTTATTTGTTTTCTTCAAACTATCAGTAACATTTTTTGAGAAGGAAAGTCCTTGTGTTGTTGGAATAGGTGTAGCTGAACGAGGGGGGCTCGATTTTCTAGAGAAAGGGGAGACAGACCTGGAGCTCACTCTAGATGATGGAAGAACAGGTCTTGGGAGTGTTCTTTTCAGATCATTATTAGGAGTAGAGAAGACATCTTTCATCTGTAGCAAAGAAGTTATTTGTGTGGTCCGAACCAGAGAGAACGTATCAGCCTTCTTCCCTTGTTTTGCTGCCTTACTATCTAGCTGCTTTATCAAATCCATATTAGAGGGAACTGGTAACTTTGACGGTCTTATCTCAGACTTATCTAACCTGTCTTTGATTTCGCCCGACAATCGTGGCAAAGCATTCCTCCGATTATTGTTGCTAGCATCTGCAACCTTATTCAATTTTGCATAACAAGAATCACAAACACGATATAGCTTCCCCAGATTAGGAGCCAGAGCTGCTCTTAATGCTTTCCTTGAACTGCAAGAATGACAGTGCACAAGTCCACAATTGTAACAGTTGTGCCTCTTTCTAGTGAACCCAAATGCCTGTCTACAAGTAGAACACTGAGACTGTTCAGCACCAGATACCCACTTATGGAGGCATATAGCGGCAGAGTAGTTTGAACCACATGAAATGTATTTCACATGTCTATCCTTCAAAGCTTCAACCAGAGTTGGTGTTTTCCGATCTTCAACATCACCATGACCCAATCTCCCATTTGCACCCTTCCCCCAAGTATAAACTTCATTTTTGGATGTTAAAACGGCGACATGATATGCTCCACATGCAATTTCTTCAACGTATTCTCCAGAAAGTTTGTCTTCAACCAAACACGGAAGCTTCCCGTCAGACTGAGGATTCCCAAGCTGACCGTAAACAGTGCTCCCCATTGTAAAAACATGTCCAGATGTAGTCAGGCCGACCGTCAAACTGTGCCCACAAGCAATTTTATGAAAATTGTAATCGATAAGTGAAGGCACGCATGTTGGTTCCAGTCGGGCCTCCTTGTCGCCTTGTCCAAGGCGATTTTTATCTCCATCTCCCCAAGTAAACAATTTACCTGATGACGTGCTGGATTGTGTCACAATAACCTCTACAACAGCTGCAGTATGCCACACTCCACACGCAACACCTATTGTCCTCAACCCAGATAAGGATTCAACTTCTCGAGGATATGAAACATTTTCCCTGTCTCCATGGCCCAGGACACCAAATGTCCCATCACCAAATGTAAAGAGCTGCCCGGTTGAAGTTATCAACGCAGTATGCCATGGACCACAAGTGACTAAAGCAACTTGAAGCCTCTCTAGTGGACCTGCAATTCTCTTTGGTACCCAATGACTAACATCAGTGCCATGACCAAGAAGCCCAGCATTATGAGTACCATCACCCCATGTATATAGTTCCCCGGCCATTGTAACAGCACAGGTATGGAACTCCCCACAGGCAACAAAATCAACAGTTGAAGAAGCCAGTGCTTCAACTAGATGAGGTTGAATCACATTCTTCCCAACACCGTGGCCAAGGCATCCTCCAGATTCTTCACCCCACGTAAAAATTTCACCTTGCCTTGTGACTAGAGCAGCATGTTTAACACCACATGCTATTTGAAGTACATCTAAAATTACATTGGACTCCAGTGGCCGAGGGAGGAGAACATCTGCCCTCGGGCTGACATAACTGACACTTTTATCAGCACCGACTTTTACAATGTTCTCACAGATAACATCCCCCCAAATGTATACATCCCCAAGGGCATCATAATCATCTGGTGCAGAGCCCTGACTGGACGTGCTGGGAGCACTTGAGACACTAACACGAAAAACATCTGAACTTGATCCTTTCACTTGCATATTTGATGGGTTTGGTGGTGCATGTAACGTTTCAAAATTTAAGGTATTCTTAGGCTGGAAGGGCTTTGGAGAAGTATTCGGCAGAATCACAGAAAAGTCAGGACAACTGATGTCTAGTGAAGCATTAGCTGAACTATCACTAGTCCTACTTAATGTTAAATCTCTACTATCCTGAAAGTAATTGAGCCAGAAAAAATTATAAGCAACTTAGCAGGTATTTTATCTATTGAGCTATCATGGGGTATTATGGCATCGGGGAAAATAAAGTATATTATTTAAATGTCTAATACAGTTAGTGCATAATTCACCAATAAATGACATCACCGTAAAAAATGGAAGCACATTCCTACATTGTGATAGAAGAACAATAAGTGTAAGCGAGAATCACTTTGTTTCAGAAACTGCAACATACATCCTTTCTCGACAAAAGTGTTTAAATCATAGAACAAATATTAGCTTTCGTCACAGGAAACAACAATTATTCTTCTCCATAAAACCAATAAGTTCTCAATATTGTGATTCATCCCAAACATTTAATTCATGGAAAATGATGAAACACACCAAAATTGGCTCAAGAGTAAGAGTATCATTTTTCAAAGTTTAGACATCATTGTGCAAGAAACCTAACAAGTACTATTTTTACTTTTGTGAGGATTTCTTATCCTCTTTTTGTAATTATGCACATTCTCATCTCATGCTATTTATTTCTCTACTAAAAGAAACCTAAACAATTAGAATAAAATAATTCAGAAGACAACAAGTAGGTGTTTTTTACATCAAAATATAAGCCCCCATCACTCCATCCATCAATTTTGGAGCGCCCACCTTGACCAGATGATATTAGTGCTCTGAGACCAGCAATCCACACGTCTGCCTCAACTTTATCCTTGCAAATCTGAAAATCGACAAAAACAATAATTTATAACAATGGAAAATGCAGAAAATGTTCACACCATAATGATGCCCTTACGAAAGGGGTTTCAGGAGTTAAAACAAACCAAGTCAAGGGATCGCTTCCCGTTGTAATAAATAAGTGAAAAAGATAAATGGTCCTTCTCAGGACGCGGATAACTTTGGAAAACAGCCTGCCAGAAGATAAATACAAATAATCAAATAGCAGAAGAGTTTGTTTACTGAACAATTTATTGAAATCACTTAGTTAATCTCAAAGTAATAAAACAGGGATGTAGAAATCTCACAGTTCTTTGACCGGAAATAATTCTAGAGACAGAAGATAGCTTCAGACTTCTTTCTCCACTACTCGAAATCCAGATTAAAGATGACTCATCCTGTGGTTTTCAGATATTCTAATCAGTACAGTTAGTGAACTCGAAATATCTTAAATGAATGTCACAAATAGAGACAACTCAAACGAGTGTCAAAATCCATGCCTATTACATGAAGAATAGGACCAATTTTCAATTTTAAGACCACTTAAAGAACAGGACAAAAAATTATGTGCTACACCACAAGAATGTGATAGTAAGAATAAACAATAACCTGCAACTCAGGTTTCATGAAAGTATTGGTTTTAGCCAACAAGTGAATCAACATAAGGCATACTATTAAAACTAAAATGCACCAAGTTGTAGTCACTAGTCCCTTAATTGCAAATTTCAAAAGCAGAAAACCCACTAAAAATGGGAAAGAAAATGCGCACATTAAAGATTAGGAGCAGGCTACAGTGAATACAATAAAGTTAGTCAGGGATCACGACTTAATAAGTCACTCCGTTATGATTAAATTACGACGTGTACACACAGAGCACAGTAGCAGACAGAGTATGATAATTTTAATACTACAGTAGAATGAAATGAAGATTTGCATGGTCCCCTTCCAGAAATCTAACTTCAATTACATTAGAAATCATTAGTACAACAAAAGCCAAGCCTTACCCTACTAGGTGCGAAGCTACATGCGATGATAGATGCATGCCCTTATTAAAACCCAAATTTGCAATAAAACCATTTAAAGTAAGGTCTTTTTTAATGGTGCCATGCAGTAAACTTCTACTACGCAGGTCACTTAAAAATAGATTTTCCCTGTGACGAAAGGGCGAATAAAAATTTTAAAAAAAATACGATGTAGAAGACTAGAAGTCTTTCCATACTATATGGTACATATAAAATCAGCCAACATAGAAAAGTAGCCATTGTCCTACTATCCTTACATTTGAAAGTCTAAATGGACAAAACTTAGTTTTTCCCTTACGACCATATTTAAGCAGTTGAGCACCCCTTTTCAAAACAATCAATGCCTGCAGAATGAAAACGTAATATGGTAAACACATGAAATACTAAACAGACATACAAATATTAGCATAAGACATACAAAAGGTTTGGAGAAATGAAGAAATAAGAATGATCTAAGGCATATTATATTACAAATGGTGCGAAGTTTCGTAGTATACTCAGTAACATTTTACAACAGTCAATTTTTTTCTTATCTCTCCTTCTTAATGTTTTCACCCAGGTTGGTGGTTGGAAATGTTGAGTGTTAAAGTTCCACATCGATTGAGCATATGGGCGGAGATCCAGATATTGTTTGTGTTGGTGTCAAGGTAGGAGCACAATATGAGGGATGATCTTCAACAACGTGCTATTGCAAAAATCACATAAGCTGACCTGACACCACATTTGAACTCAAAACCTTACAGGTTCATCCAGTTATATTCTCCTCACTTTGCTTGCTCCTCCTCGATATAAGAAACTTACCTCACTCATGCACTTATATTCCTAACAATTTGGAATAAAGTTACATCATTCGGGTCAGATCAGGATCTCAAAACAAAATAGGCTTACCTAAAAAGGGAATCTTTCCTCTCCTCAGGCAATTTCGTCTTAAGAAGACATGGAAGTGCCTCTCTCTATAAGAACAGTGCCTTCTGAGGTGTGAAGTGGGAGATAAGGGATTTCATAATTGAGGTTCTGAATATGACCTTTACATATTTTATTCTTATTACTTTTTTCATATTGAAATACATAAATTCATGCTCAACCCACTTTCTGTAAAATCGCACTTAGTTCAAACTTCAAACAAGTAAAAGCACACACAACAAACACATGATCATAAATTCATGGCATTCGTACCCACCCGAACAAAAACACAAGTTACCTCACACACTTGTATTCAGGTCAGATCAGTCTCCCAAAACAAAATAGAGTTAAAAACATAAATTTTTGTTCATCCCACATGTTCTCAGTCTCTCTAAATTTCTCACTTAGTTCAAACAAGTAAACACACACACACAAGAAGCACTTGATCATAAGTTCATAACATTCAAAACCACGTGATCATGACTCATAAGTTCATAATATTTATACCCACCAGAATAAAAAATAAAAATCTTGAACAATCAAATCCAAAGTTATAAAATTTAAACAGAAACACAACCAAAGCATCAAAACAATTATAAAAAGGAACAACTTTACCTGGTGAATGTCACGGTCGACATTCCCGTAGCTAACAAGATCTGCCATTCCATCTTTTTCGATCGCTTCTCATACCTCCGTACATCATAAAACTTAACCTCTTTCACTTTTCACTCTCTCCGAAAAAATCAAAATCCACTTTTTATTATTCACGCTCTACAATGCAAAAAAAAAAACCTCCGCGGATCTGTTCCTCATCATATAAAAGGAAAACACAGTAACCCCATTTACAATTCAAAGTCAAAGTCACCGTTTTTCAACTCGTTCAGCAACTTGGACCAGGTGAATAAAAAACAAAAAAACGGTGCAGAAAATCTGGTCGAGACGGTTTTGCCTGAGAGGGTGAGAGGGAGGTGTTATTTGGCGGAGGAAGAGAAACTCCGGCGATGAATGCTGGCTTCAGCGGCGTCGCCGAAGCGGGTTGCGGAGGAGAGAGGAGAGAGAAGGAATTTGGAAGAGAGAGAATAGAAGTCGATAAAAGTACAACTAGTCAAAGAGAGGAAAGAAAGAAGGAAGAAAATATTATACATTAAAAAAATTTATATTATTATTGGTATAATTATATTTATTATTATTACTGGCGCGTCGACCGACACTCCGTGTCGATCACCCACATTCTTATTTTTTTTATATAGAATGTATCATCTTTATATTATATTATTTAAGAAAATTATCATGTGATATATGCTGGAAGTTAAAAATAAAAGTAAATTATCATGACTAAGTAATTTATCCACATTTTAAATTTAATGTCATAATCAATATAATTTACTTATCCATTAAAAATGTCACATCAGTTTGGAAATGAGATGTTTAAGAATTGATGTGGTAGTTAAAAAGGAAGCATTAATTTACATTAAGAGATATATGATATTTAGAAACATGAAATTAGAATTACTCCATGAAAGTTATTTTATATTTTCCATTTATCTATTACTAGTGTGTACAGGCACTTCGTGTCTGCCGGTCAATATTACATGGTACTACGTATTCAATTTTTATATATTTTATTTTTAGAATTAGAATGTATTTGTTATAATTTTTATGTATTTATGATAATATTCAATTTAATGTGAAAGATATAGTTAATTAATGTGTTTGTGATGTTTATTTATGTTTATATGGTCTTTTTGTAAAAATTAAATAATATAAATGGCAAAATAGGAAATAGAAATTACACCATGTTTTGCCTTTATATATAGTATAGAAGTATAGATAAGTTATTAATTAAATTAAGGACATTATGAAAATGTGTTTTGTTTTTTTAAGCCAATTTCCGATGCACACCTTCTTATTTTGAAATTATTTATTGAGTAAAATATATTTTTTAATGAAGCACTTAGGTGAGAAGGGTAGCTTGGTCATTTGAACGGGGCAGGCAAGTAATTGAATATTTAATGGTAGGTTAAGATGAAAATTTCTACTTATAGGTTAATGACTTAATGTTACATTAAAAAAGACATTATTAATGGTTTTATATTTTGTATTGTTTTCATTTTCGGCCATGGTTTTCCTTTTGGAGAAGAAATTTATTTGATTATTTAATGTAATTATATACTTTAATGTAATTTCTTTGTTACATTAAATTAAATAATATAAGAGAATAAAACATCTCCTTAATGTTTAATACATTTTTTATTTATTTATTTGACCATGATTTATCCAAAAAACATTTTTTCAAGTATTTGATACATGATTTTTATTTGTAACATGGACTAAAATTAAGGTGAAAATTAATTGATTGTTTTTGTGGGTTTTAATTAAGGTAAGAAAAGTTAAAAGATCAATTAAAATGAGAAGAAAAAAGTAATTAATTAATTTTCACGTTGTTTTTGTAAATTAAAAGTTTCTTTATAATATTATATGACTATAAAACTTTAATTTGGTTAAATATATGTTTATCCACTTATTCTTTAAAGGGAAAATATTATAAAAAAATAGGGAAAGTGGATAAAGTCTTTCAAAACTTTATACCTTATACAAGTAATTACTATGAACTATTGATTCTTCCTACTTACTTCATAAATTTTATAATGGTGAAATTGGTTTTTATATAATATATTGTTGCAATCGAATTCACTATAGCAGTATTGCAACAATGTAGGTAAGCGAGCATTGATATTGGGATAAAATTGCCATTGAAATACATAATTAATTAAGAAGATGATGATAAGTAAATTTTAGAATTAGAAATGGTTAATGTAGTAAAATTGGTGTATATAAAAAATAGAAAAAAATAATGATCTAAAAGTCAAAATTCGAAACAAATTTCATGTGTTAAAAAATTTCATTCCTATTAATTTAATATTATTTCCATGCAAGAACTGATGTCATCGGCACTTAAAGTTTAATGGTAATTAGAAAAATAAAATAGTTTGTAGTAATTATTTGCAAAAGACATAAAGTTATTTTATATATTTTTCATAAATTTAATAACCAAAAACCCAAAATATCTAGCTAGTTCAAAAATTAACAGAACAAATTATTAGAATTATGAATCATTTGAAAAATAAAGAATAATTTTGATTGACATATTTTCAACAATAAGTCTACAACCACTTCCACCAATTATTATCAATTATAATTTTTTTGGTTTAGTCAGAACAAAATAAGGGAGGAAATTGAAAATAATTACAACATGAAAATAATTAGAAAGTTACAATAATAGCAACATGATCACCTTGAAAGCCGACTTTGTTGATTTGATATGATTTTGGGTTGGTTAAAAAGTTAGTAAAATCTTGAACCAAGAGAAGCAAAGCTTGGAATAATGAAAAAGGGAAATGAAAGTGAAAGAGTATGAAGATGAAGTTCCCACTTGATTTTAGGAACAAGAAGCCAAAATTTGATGGTGAAGGTCCCCACTTGATTTAACACAATCACACTAATAAGCCCCTTGGTCGGGCTCTTCCTATACAATGGGACCATTTTTTTATCATTCAATTAAGGATCAACCATGTCATTTAATACATTATTGTTTATTCTTATTCCTTCCCTTTTCAAATGATAAAGACAAATCTCCAATTTCTTTAAGACAATTTTAAAACTCACAATCTTATTCATAGTTTTGTACTTAGAAAACCAACTCTTTTATGAGTTATGAAGTAGTATAAGTTACTTGGAGCAATAAAAGTATAAGTCACTGAAATGTTCATGTTTGATTTCCGGGAACAACACTTGTTGGAATGGATAGTCATAAACTCCGAAAAGATTAATTTTTTACCTAAAAAAGGTAAAATATAATCTCAATAGTATCAAAAAATGAGGAACATAAGTCATATATGCATGTGCATTCTCATTTCGAATATTAGAACATGAGTCACATGTGATTGTTTTAATGGTATTGCTTGTTTGCATTTTCTTCTTGACCTAAAATTTTAGAACTTTTCTTATATACATAAATATGTTATATGTACATGTATGAATAGAATAACCCAACATCCTAAATAAAAGAGAAATTAACAATTAGAATCAAGATACTTGTTATTACTTCATCCAAAATATTATTTGTGTGACTACAGTTCACATTTAAAGTAAATACTCTCCATGTAAAAAAGAAGAAGCATAAAACACATTAATTTTAGCTAAATTTTTTTCCTAAGATAGAATGTGTCCACTTTATATATTAATCCCATGTTTACAAATAACATTGTTGTAACTTTATAGTACAAAAAATTCATCATTGTAGGGTGACACATCAGAAAAAGTGGCATCCACATGAATTGTATTTCTAACATGGCCATGAACATTCCTAACATGAATCTTATTTCTTTTGTTGCTATTATTACTTTAAAAGAACAAATGTTTTGGCAGCTTTTGTCTCTTGTTGTCTTACTCATTGGTCACTGTAGTTATAGTCAACATTAAAAGCATAAAGCAAACCATGTTTCTTATTATGTGAGTTCATTCAAATTTTAAAGGATAACATTATCACCTGTATAATAATCTCTCTAAATTTAACTTATTTGTAAATGTATAATGGATGTAGAAGAGATGGTATATGAAACTATCTGGGGAGAGAAGAGGTGAGAGGTTCTAAATTAGCAATCCAATTATAAAAATATGTATGCACTGATAGTGTATGAGTTTTATATACTGTTATTGTATCATCACCATTGGTTTTTTACTATTATTGACTTTTCAGAAAAGATAATCTAAATGAACGGTGAATAATAAAGTGCATGTGTATAAATCTTTACATTATCAATGTATACATTTTACACTCTTATAACTATTTACATTGGCTTATGTAGGAATGATGTGATTGACTTAATATTCCAATGCCACATCATTATGAACAAGTCACATTGCAATTGATGAATGATACATTTGCCATCACTAAAATATTATAACAATCATATCACATAATGTTATTCATAATTTAAAATATCTCTCGCAATATAAGAGAAATTATTATATGGTTGATGATTAAATAAATTTATTACATATCCATATTGCTGTAATTATGAATATTAGTCTTGAAACATGTTATCTACATAATGATTGCCATTAGTGTGACCATGTAATAATTGGAAGAAAGATGAATTGGAAATGTTAATGAGATGAAAATTTTTGGTGAATGAAAGGGCTGGTTGAAAATTATACACTCCTAGACCCAGCCCAAGGCCAATAAATGATTAATTGGTCCAAAATGGTGTAACATTGGGGTTCCATAATCTCTTTTATTTTACATCCACACTTTCCCAAATCATATTTTCAAAAAAGCAAAACAAAAAATAGAATAAAATATATTCTAGTATAAATTATTTATTTTCTTAACTAAAATCATGACATTTGTTATATTTAATTATTTTTTACAAGAAGATTTCTAAAACAAAAAGTGGTGCAACCTGCATAACCTGCATGGGTGAATCCAAATATTTCAGGTTAATCTGTTTCTGAGTTTTCACATTTTTAGTTAGAGAAATGTTATTATGTTGATCAAGTTGACATTTCTTCTTCATAACAAATCTCTCTTCTTCTTCTTCTACAATGCATTGTTCTTACTCTTTATTCCTCTTATGGATTATCCATTTCTTCCTCTTCACGTTTCTTTCATCACTTTCTTCATCACCTTCACAAAACATCACACTCTTTGGTGAAGCCTTCTTCTCTGACAACAACTCCATTACCCTCACAAAACAACTACCTACTTGCCTTTCATCTTCATCTTCTGGTGTTGGAAGAGCTTTCTATGTTAACCAAGTTCGGTTTCTTGATCCTATAACTAACTCAACTGCTTCTTTTTCATGCAAGTTCTCTTTTTCAATCCTCTCTTCTTCTTCTTGCCCTTCTAGTGATGGCATTGCTTTCCTCATTTCCTCAACCACAGATTTCACAACCCTCTCTCAGGGTTATATTGGTCTTCCTTCACCACCACCCCTTTTTACCCAAGATTCTTCTTCTTCTTCTTCTTCTTCTTCTTCTTCTTTTGCTGTTGAATTTGACACAAGTGTTGATAATTCACTGGGTGATATCAATGATAACCACATTGGCATTGATGTTAACAGTGTTGTTTCTTTTGCTACAGTGGATGCTATTTCACATGGGATTGATCTCAAGAGTGGGAGAGTTATAACTGCATGGATTGAGTATAGAGATGCAATCAAAATGGTGAGGGTTTGGGTTAGTTACTCTTATTCAACTAGGCCTTCAACTCCTATTCTTGCTTCAAATGTTGACCTTTCTGATAAGTTTAATGAGTTCATGCATGTTGGTTTCTCTGCCTCTAATGGGCAGGGTTCAAGTTTTCACATTGTTGATCATTGGCAGTTCAAAACTTTTGGTTATGACTCTCATTCAGTGAGTCCTATGGATATGGTTGAAGAAGGGGATTGTTTGTTGTGTTATCCAGGGAATTCTTTCACAGAAACTCAGCACAATGATTCTCATTCTCATGGTCATAGAAAGAAGAAGAATGAAGAGATTGCTCTTGGATTAGGAGGTTTAGCAGCATTTTCGGTGTCCGCGTTCGCCATTGTGGTTGTAATCTGCGTTTTCTTGACAAAGAAGAAAGGTGTTGTTGGTGTTAGACAGATTAGGGAAGGGCAGAGTTGTAGATTTCAGACAAATAAAGTGCCTACAAGATTGTCACTTTCTGAGATAAGATCAGCTACAATGGGATTCAATAGAGATAGGCTTGTTGGGCAAGGTGCATCAGCAAAGGTTTATAAAGGGTCTCTTCCATTTGGAGATGTTGCTGTGAAAAGGTTTGAGAGGGATGATTTGAAAGACTCTACTTTGCACAACCCTTTTGCCACCGAGTTTGCTACAATGGTGGGTTGCTTGAGGCACAAGAACTTGGTCCAGCTTAAAGGGTGGTGCTGTGAAGGGAATGAGTTGGTGTTAGTTTATGAGTTCATGCCCAATGGAAGCCTCAATGAAGTTCTCCATGGGAAGTATGACGATTCTTCATTCGCCCTTTCATGGAAGCAAAGAGTTAAAATAGTTCTAGGGGTTGCTTCTGCTCTTACATATCTCCTGAATTTGACACAAGTGTTGATAATTCACTGGGTGATATCAATGATAACCACATTGGCATTGATGTTAACAGTGTTGTTTCTTTTGCTACAGTGGATGCTATTTCACATGGGATTGATCTCAAGAGTGGGAGAGTTATAACTGCATGGATTGAGTATAGAGATGCAATCAAAATGGTGAGGGTTTGGGTTAGTTACTCTTATTCAACTAGGCCTTCAACTCCTATTCTTGCTTCAAATGTTGACCTTTCTGATAAGTTTAATGAGTTCATGCATGTTGGTTTCTCTGCCTCTAATGGGCAGGGTTCAAGTTTTCACATTGTTGATCATTGGCAGTTCAAAACTTTTGGTTATGACTCTCATTCAGTGAGTCCTATGGATATGGTTGAAGAAGGGGATTGTTTGTTGTGTTATCCAGGGAATTCTTTCACAGAAACTCAGCACAATGATTCTCATTCTCATGGTCATAGAAAGAAGAAGAATGAAGAGATTGCTCTTGGATTAGGAGGTTTAGCAGCATTTTCGGTGTCCGCGTTCGCCATTGTGGTTGTAATCTGCGTTTTCTTGACAAAGAAGAAAGGTGTTGTTGGTGTTAGACAGATTAGGGAAGGGCAGAGTTGTAGATTTCAGACAAATAAAGTGCCTACAAGATTGTCACTTTCTGAGATAAGATCAGCTACAATGGGATTCAATAGAGATAGGCTTGTTGGGCAAGGTGCATCAGCAAAGGTTTATAAAGGGTCTCTTCCATTTGGAGATGTTGCTGTGAAAAGGTTTGAGAGGGATGATTTGAAAGACTCTACTTTGCACAACCCTTTTGCCACCGAGTTTGCTACAATGGTGGGTTGCTTGAGGCACAAGAACTTGGTCCAGCTTAAAGGGTGGTGCTGTGAAGGGAATGAGTTGGTGTTAGTTTATGAGTTCATGCCCAATGGAAGCCTCAATGAAGTTCTCCATGGGAAGTATGACGATTCTTCATTCGCCCTTTCATGGAAGCAAAGAGTTAAAATAGTTCTAGGGGTTGCTTCTGCTCTTACATATCTCCATGAAGAATGTGAGAGGCAAATCATTCATAGAGATGTTAAGACCTGCAATATAATGCTTGATGCAAATTTCAATTCCAAGCTTAGTGATTTCGGGCTTGCCGAAGTATATGAACACAGCTCTTACAAAACAAGGGATGCTACTATACCAGCAGGAACAATGGGGTATCTTGCTCCTGAATACGTTTATTCGGGTGTTCCAACAGTGAAGACTGATGTGTATAGCTTTGGTGTAGTGGTGTTAGAAGTTGCAACTGGGAGAAAGCCAGTGGAAGATGATGGCACTGTGGTTGTTGACTATGTGTGGAAATTGTGGGAGAAGAAAGAACTCATTGAGGGTGCTGACCCAACATTGATGGGAAAATTTGATGTGTTGGAAATGGAAAGAATGCTATTGGTGGGGCTTCTTTGTGTGCACCCTGATTATGAGAAAAGGCCAACAGTGAGAGATGCAGCTAGGATTCTTAAGAAAGAAGCACCTATTCCATTGGTGCCATCAAGTAAACCAAGGGTGAGAATTAGGCCTAATTGTCCTAATGATACACCTGAGACACAAACAGTTGTAGGGGATTGGGCTAGTACAGATGAGGGTCTCTATTTGACACCTAGGAGTGAGTTTTACTAGGATTTTTCTACATTCAAATCCACATTCAGTTGTAGGGAAAGTACTTGTTTTCCTGTTTAATAGAAATATGCAATCAAAATTGACAACTAAGTCTTTCTTGGTTTCTGTCATAGGCTTTTTTATGGTTTAGACTTTGAGTATATTTAACAATCATTTGATCTTATGTTGTCCCAGTTTTTTATGTTTTACTAGTTAATTTCAAAGATGTACCTATTAATAATATACCCCAGGAAATAGGGAGAGGATGACATAATTAACATGAATAGTAATAAAATATGAGATTCAAGTTAGTAATCAAGAGGGTTATGGAAATTACCACATACTTGTACTATTTTCCAGGTGTTGGATTCAAGCAAACTCTTGTTGTTTTTCCTTGCATTAGATAACATTCATTGTGGTGCTATAAGAACTGGCATGGCTTTATTTATGAAAATACTTCACCAATCTATAACAAATACTTGGACATTGGTTTTCTTTATTCTAAAAAAGTTATTTTTATATGATCTTAGAGCATGAAATGCTAGAAACAGCATGCATATATATATACTAGAAATAGTGTGAGAGATTTCTTTATCATCACCAAAATAGTGAATAAATAGAGAGAAATGATAGTTTTCATGATAAATTCAAATTTCGAGGAAAGAATCTTTAGTGAGCTGTAAGTATATTCGATAAAATTTTGATATCAACTTCATATCATTGTGATTAAGGGAATTGATAAACTTAGAAAAATAAAAATAAAAATTGTATTGATGATTATTAATATTAGAGAATCAAGCTAAACCTTAAAAATAGGATAGAATTTTAAAATATTATTTTAGCCAAGAAATATTTAATATCTATTTGTTTCCACAAAAAACTTATTTTTAAACAGATTCACAATACAGTCTCATAATTAGTTAAAATTAGTTGATTATAATATTTTTAATTGTTTTAAAAAGATACCAAAATCACATTATATCCAAATAAATACATAAATAAATGGAATAAATAGAGAGATTGGAAGTGATACACTTACCATAAGTAAAAGAATTAAATAAGGAATATAGTGATTAAAAGGAAATAATTAAATAAATGGAAATCCTTTTTATTTGATTATTAAGAATAAAATTGTTAGTGATGGTGTTTCCCAGAAACAGAGAAAAGGAAACATAAAAGTGGGAGGGAGTTATTGAATTGAACTATTGCTGAATTTCAAACCCTTTTCCTTTCGAACCTAACTATAACAAACGCCGTCGTTTTACATTAACAACACACAACACACAACACAATGGTTAGTTTTCTTCTTCTTCTTCTTCTTCTTCTTCTTCTTCTACTCTCTCTTTTCGACCATCGTTCATATAATGCATTTTGTTTTCTTCCTTTTTCTTCACACTACTTTTTATTTATTCACGATTATTCATCTATATATCTAACATCTTATGCATGCTTCATAATTCAATACTTGTATTCGTTTATTTTCCCACTCTTTGCCCTATTCAATTTTTTATATCATTTTCGTTATGTTCTCGTAATAACACATTAAGGTTACTGATTCTGTGATTTATGAACAGTTACTTGAACCTGCGTCCATTGGAAAGTTCTAATTGACCTAACTTCACAACGCTTGTTCATTTAGTAAAACCATTTTGGATTTTTGGACATTACTTTTTCATTTCAAAGTGCATAAAATTATATAAACATGACTAATCACAAAATTAAAATTAAGTATAATAAAGTTTTTTTAGTGTTTTGGAACAATATTTGATTCAAATGCTTATATTATGTACACTTGTGTTGTAGGAAACTATTTGTCTCCAATGTGGTGATTTAGGTTTTCCGGAGACATTGGTGTTTTGCAATGGATGTCAGGCTTGTACTCTGCATCGGTACGATTATTTTACTCTCTTCTCGTTGCTTTCTTGGATGCATGTGTCGCGAGTTTTTGTTAGCTGCGCATATGTCGTAACTAACAATGTCAATTGGACATTCTTTAAAATTTTCGTTTAAGAGTGATGGAGTTGGTAGTGTACTCATTATAGTTGAGCATTCCAAAGGATAATTGAGATCGAACTCACTGCTGGTATCAATACTCTGACCGTTTTTCCATGTAACATAGAGTGATTTATGATTTTAGTAAAAGTGTTTTAAATTATGATTTATATCAGGTTTTTTCATCAGAACATAGATGTATATGCCTATTTTTTATTGTCATATGGACGTTTATTAAAAATTCTGTTGGTATAAGTCAGACTTCAGAGTTTATGCAAGGTAGTTAAAATAGCGATCTTTCTCATAGAATCACATGATCATATGATTTCTGAACCCTCAGTGAGTCAGACACGGTGGGATCGGGTAAGTTTGTAAAATAGTGAGATAGGTGATTTCTGATGGTTTTTCTTGTTTCATAGTTTTCCAGGTCGACCTGTCATTCTTGGAAATGGATAGGCCCAACTTAACCCTAACCCAGTTTTAGTGAAAAATCTCTTAAGCCCTAGCCCATTTCCCACTTTTCACTACTTCGTTTGTTCCCCTCTCACTCTTTGTTTGAAATTTTCACTGCAAACTTGAAACTTGGAGTGGCTGAGGCAATGAGGCCAGTCCCACAACATTTCTCTGTTCAGCAGAATCGACTTACATGGTGTACTCTGTTTATTTTTTGTTACCCTGTTTAAAACATAGAAAGACAAACAGTGGCAAATATCTGATCCATATATTGATTCTCTCAAATTTTTAATAAGTGCCATGTGAGACTCAGAGACAAATGTGTTATTGTACTAGCTTTGTGGGTTTTTGCCCTTTTACGTGTGAATATCTCGTACTCGAAAACTAGCTGTTCAACCCATCAATCCTCCAGGGCCCAAATAACTCAATGTTCTCTGATGAACTATTTGGGTTAATGGATTAGTTTGTAGCACTAAATCTTTAATATTCTTTTGTGTGATTTTGAGTGAAATAGGGAGCTGCTACTTAATTTGAGTAAATAGGGTTTTCAGGCGCTCATTCCAATAATGGCAGTTGTGGCCGCAAATTCACTCGTGTTTGTGGCCTCAGTTTTCCACTACAGAAAACCACACCTTGATGCATGTCCACGTTGTGGGCCTCTCTGTGTTCTGCTATCAGGGCCACACTATTGACGACCCAGAGTAAACCAAGGAGTAACAGAATTAAGACACTACACAACTTAGACTTTTAATTGTCGCAGAATTTTATTCTCAATGTTTATTAAAACAGAAATCTTTGAAGTTGACAAAGTCGCAATTTCATTGTTGGCCTTTGGCTTCATAAGTTTCCTTTTTTTCTCAGGTACTGTTTAGATGGGCCTGTGATTAAAATTGATGATGTCACATGGTTTTGTGAGGATTGTGAACCAAAGCAAGTAGTGGCAGTTTCTCCTGACCAATCTACTCCTCTCTCATCAGAAACAAGTGACTCTGTAAGTTTCACAGAAAATGAAATCCAAACCAGAGAACTTAAGAGTTGCACAAAGGGAGTTACGAAAAGCAACCAACAGCATCAAATGCCAATAAAAGAGAAGCAGGCGCAAAGGAAAGTCAACTCTGGCCCTCTCTCTAAAACAAAGGATCTGTTATCTGATAGTGTCGATCCACCTCAGCTTGAGCATACTCAATGTAGTAATAGTTGTGAAGAAGAAAGCATGCTTAAAAATGAGTGTGAACCAGTTCAAAGAGATGCAGCTAATTCTAATGGAGCGTCCAAATCTGTTCAGACCACTCTAGAAACTAATTTTTGTGCAGTGGTTGGTCAAGTTGTTGCACAGCCTATTGTGCATCCAATCTGGAGGTAATAAATTTTATTTGCTACCTTCATTTGGAAAGTGATGAATTTTTAATTTTTTTATCTGTTGTGGTGAATATTGTCTGAAGTTGAGTTTTTTGGGTTATTAGGGGACCTTTGAACTTGTGCAATGAAACTATTGGTACTGTTGGACTCATTGCCCATGTGTCCACTTTAGCATGCTCCAAAGTTTATGACGAGTCAACACGTTTCCCAGAGGTGCTTCATGCGGATTTACTTCCCAGATATATGGTGTGGCCTAATCATTTCAAGAATGCTGGGCCAACTGATAAGAGCATCGCCCTTTATTTCTTTCCTGAAAGTGAAAGGTGATTTGTCAAATCATTTTAACATTGTATTACTCTGCTCGTTCATTAATATTACAAATCTGAATATTACTTTCTCTACAGAGACGAAAATGTTTTTGACAAGCTGGTTGATGACCTCATCCACCTTGAACTTGCCATTAAAGTTGTGGCTGAAAATGCAGAGCTTTTGATTTTTCCTTCTACTCTGCTCCCAAACCATATCTGGGGTGAGCTTCATTTATTCTAATTCTTCAATAGCACATTTCAATCTAATTGTTTATAGAACTTCAAATTCAAATTCTAATTGAGTTACCCATTGGGCAGGATTTCAATCTAAGTATTACTTGTGGGGTGTCTTCAGACGAAAGCAAACTTCACAGATGACAAATGGTGCTGTGAGCAGAGAGGATGGTGGTGTTGACAAGCCTCAATCTTATAACCATAGTCTTTCCAATACATAGTGGCATTTATAGTTCTAATGCATAGTATTCCTGTGTTTCTGCCTGATATAAGTAGCATGTATAGTTTCTCTTATTTTGATCATGATGGGAAATTCAGAGTAATGAGGATTGATGACAGCAGGAATTGGAATAGCTGGTACCTGCATTGTTTGCATGTTCATATAAATTTTGGGGCATTAACTTGCAGCATTGGGGCTTTTGTTCAACAAGTCCTGGGGCTATAAATTTTATTTTCTTGGAAAGGTTAGTTGCATTTTTAGAAGGGTAAACATGTTACTTTAGTCTCTGGGTTCTTGTTTTGACAGATCAATGCATATAAGAATGTGCATAAATCTGTGTAAACTCTGCAATATTCTATTGGGTTGCATCTTTACTGTGTCAACATATTGAAGACGGGTAAGAAATTATCTATAATCCTTTTTACATTAACATTTCATCAACAAAAAAAACCAGAAGTACAACATTATAAATAATAGTATTAGAAATGTTTGAAGCATTGTGAATATGTGACTATTTTGAGTCATGTTTACTTTTTCTACGTTTTCATGCTTCATGAAAATAGTTCATTTGTTAAAGCACACTTTATGTATTTTGTGATTTTAGTTACATTAGTCTTTTTAACTAGTTGATCCATCAAACTTAAATAAATAAAACAACTTAATACCTTCATTTTTATCCCAGTTAGGTGCTACTTGCATCACTTAAGACCTTCATTTTGCCTTCTGATTGGTAAATTGAAATTGAGGTATAAACAAGCATATAAATGCAATAGCAATAGTTCTTCAAGGGGCATTTCTAAGTACCAGAGGGTAGATCTAATTGATTAACAATATTGTTTTACTACTGAAACGGGAACACAACTTCACCTTAAAATAGAAACGACAACACAATTTCAAATCTTAAAATTTAAATAAGTAACTCTTCATGTGATGTTTGTGAAAAGGAATATTTTTTTGTAATGATATATTTTCAATTTACAAATCTTCCTATACTACAGAAAAATTACATGTTTCAGGTGTATTTTAAGTTGTATTTTGTGATACTTGTCACTTTTATTATAGTGTATGAAATTTTGTTGGTTGAAATTCATTTTTTGAAGTTTTTAGTAATCTAACTTGGGAACATGAAGCTTTCATTTTTCATAGAAGATTTAGAAGAAAAATAAATCATTAGTAATATTAAAATGTGAAGGAAGTGTGAATGTTGATTTCCTTTCTTTAAGATGCTACTTTTGGTGTAAAATAACTTATATTACTTTTCTCCTTCTGCTCTATTGTTTTTTAGTCAATGAAATATTTTAACAATAACCCAAATATGAGACTAGCTCAGCATTCTGATTCCTGGAAATGCCAAGAAAACGTTCCTTCCTAGTTTTTTGGTTTCCTACGGGTATCTTGATACTGGAGGCTAACTCTACCAACGGTTATTTTTTCATTCACAAGACTCAAACCGAAGACTTTATTTAAGAGGAACCAAACATATACAACTTAAACCAACACTTATTGGTACGTTCCTTACTAATTGTAACAAATATTAGCTATTAGGGAAATCTCATTGGTAGAACATCTCTAGATCTCACGCAAAAAAGGCATACCCATTATCCAGTTATAGGAGTGAGAAGCCTATTTCAGACCTTAAACCTTATATACATTATCAAAATGAAAAGTTATTGAATTATTATATTAACCATTGATAGATAATCGAATGACCAATATTTGTTCATTTCAACCTTACACTGAACCACACAATTAAAAATATGTTATGATATGGTTAGATAACATGGAACATGCATTAGGTAGAGATTGGACTTATCTTTCTTTGTAATTAGATGAGATGCTCGCTTTCACTTTCACTTTGCACCAATTATTTTGTCTCTTTGTTACTTTTACATATGCTTATATGCATAGTTATATCATATATGCTATGATCATGCTGTGCTCTTTTTTTCTTCACATTAGTTTTTCTTCTTTTTTTAGCTTTTTGCACGCATGATCGTGACATGTATTATTAACTATATTTTTCTCCTTCTTTCCATTATTTTGTATGATTATTTACGTGCCTATAATTATTTGTGTCATGCATGTGAGTGGCACATACTAAGTTTTAATGCTTGGATAGTTATATTTGTGATTGGATTTGATTTCATCCTCCAAAGTTTGAAGGAGATTGCATCGTGTAGTCTCAAACGCTCAACAACTAGGGCAGAACAATATATATGAATTCATGTTCAAACTTACTATATGCATTTTCCATTCCTTTTAAGCTTCATTTTTTTGTTTCTATTTGTGTTATTTCTAAAGTTGTACAAAATATTAATACTATTTTGTCAATTATATTTATATCAATTATGATAAAGTGGAATAGAATCCGCTCTAGGAAACTCTCAAATACTTGAGAGACAAATGTTTTAAATTTCCTTTAAAAATGTTATTTCGTTGTACTTAAAAGGATAAATGAGTCATGTTAGATTTTTTTATCGTTTGTAAATCACTTGTCTCTTTAGTACTGGAAACGATTCTGACTCAATAAAGTGTGTATAGAACATGACACATAAAAAAACAAGCAATACAAAACAAATTTGGTGCAATTATTGTATGCTTATTTATAGCTAAAATAATGGAATAATGAAGGAACTAATGGGAAATGATTCATAAGCAATTGATACAGTGAGATTCTCAAGTATCAAAGTTTTTGCTATTATCACAGTTATTGCACAAATGCTTTTGTTCTTGAATATTAATTCTTCAAGTTGAAGAATTTGTACCAATAGATAGCTGAAGATGAGTGATGGAACACCACCAACCTAACAAAGTTAGGCAGAATCCATCACCATGCTATCACTATAACTTATATTTGGTCCCTTACTATTTATTTGTCTCATTACAAGAAAATATATTCTTATGAAAATAATAAATATGTTTAGTTGTATTTAATTTATTGTATTTTCCCTAATATGTTATTTATCTCTATAGTTTTTTTTATAAGCACAAGTATAATATTAAGAAAGAGTAATGGGGTACTCTAGCCCATATACATTATATTAACAAATAAAAATTAGCAATAGCAAAGTTACAATACAAGTTATTATGGTTTATACATCAATCAGAAAATGAAACTTCCGATAATTATTACTTCATTCCTCTCTTCGCATAAATCAAGAGAATGTTAAAAAAAATAAAAACATGAAAAATAATCATTAATATTATGTTGAATTTCTAAACAAGACATATAAAAAAATTTATGCAATAGGGTTAGATAAATATGAACACAGGGAGTATAATTTTAAAAAATACTATTTTAACAACTTATATATGCCAACTTTTAGTTTTCCTTTGATTATTATATGAGTTTTTAAAGGTGTGTAGAGATAAAAATAAAAAGTAATGAAAATTAAATATGGTTTGACTTATTATAAAAAAATATGAAATTTGAGTATATTATTATACTTCTTATAATAACTTCAGTTTCACTATTTAAGTTGAACATTTGAAGGAATAATGTCTACCTTCATTCACAATTGGCCATATTTTTTTTTATAAGTAAAATTTTATTAATAAAACTAGAGAGAAAAAGTACATAGAAATAACACTATATAGAGTAACTAATTAAGAAACGTTATTGTTTGTGATTTGAAGAGGTAGAAATTTGTTTACAAGTCCTGAGAATGTGAGGGGTAACGTGCCAAATAAAAAATGTAATAGACACTAAAGGTAAAGGCTATATTTACAATTGAACTATAATATAATATATATATATATTGACAAGGTTGTTACCCATGTTTGATACTTGGTTATGTCTTTAGTAAAAAAACAAAGGTGGGAGGATTTAGAGACATGGTTGGATGCTACATACCCTAAGGATCCGTGGTGTGGTCCAAACTTGAGTAATGAACTCTACACACTATGTAGGATAAGGTCCATCCTATTTTATATCTACAATTTACATAGATTGTAGACTTTACAATCTATCATTTCCTACATAGTTTAGTGGAATTGAAGATCTTAGAGAACCATAAAAAATGTAACAACCTTGTCGGTGTTTATGTATATTATATATATATATATATTAGATTTTTTGGACACAAATTTACAGCTCCTCAAATCGGAGACAATTAAATTTAAAGAGAATAAAGTATGTTCGCATATTTAGAAATAACTTTTTTTCTCTTATTAGTAATAGTATGACATGTATATTATTTTGTTTAGTTTTAGAAATATTTTTTTATAAAAAATGATTAAATAAGACAATGTCATTATTTTAGTAACTAGAAGAAATAGTTTATCTCCTTATACCAGAAAATATTTTATTCCGTAAAATAAAATATCAATACTTTATTTCTTATATATATATATATATATATATATATATGTAGCAATGTTGCACAAACATGAATCAATTTTTATGATAAACTCACTACAAGAAATTTGCATATACCTACGAACGCTTATAGTAACGGCTAATAAAACTGTTGGTATAGACATAATATACCTATGAACGTACAATAAAGCGTAGGTATAAATATAATATAGCTACATATGTCTAAGTTCATAACTATAAGTATTAGTGACATAATACATTCTGTAGGTATAGATGCCTTATACCTACAGAAAGTAATATTTGTAACTATATGCTTTAACAACGGCTTCAAAACTGTAAGTATAGATTACATATACCTACATATGCCTACTTTTAGAATCGTAGGTATAAATTGCATATACCTACAAATGCATATTTTCAAAACTGTAGATATAGATTACATATACTTACATATGCCTACTTTCAAAACCATAGGTATATATATATATATATATATATATAACTTTTTCTTGAGGACAAGTGACTTTAATTTGCATAAACTTTTGCAACTTTAAACGCATGGCCATGCGCATCTTTTCATCAACTTTTTAGATACATAAATTAAAGTTGGTATCTTCTTCAACAAACAAGAAAAAGGGTTAGGATCTTAAAATTATTAGAAACATAAAAGTTGATATCTTCTTCAATATCAACAAAAAAGTTCGTATCTTAAAACTATGGATAACTCATCAAAAGTGATTTGGTCTATAAATCCTTTTAATTTAATAATGAGTTGAAACTCTTTTACATATTATCATTAAATCAAATATTGGTATATTGTTACTTGCTCATAATAAAAATAAACTCACTTTAAAGAACTTTCACTAAAATAATATAGTATAACCTATATACTATGGATTTAACGAATGCTTTTTGATAGTGTAAGAGTATCGTCACCTACTTCACCAAAAACAGATACACTCATAAACTTTAACAATGTTATTGATCAATTTCATGATGAGTATTGTTTCACCTTACACTTTCATTATATCATTCACTATTTATTAATTTCTATATATGATAAACCAATGGAGAAGGAGAGGTAGATAATATAACATACCATTAAACATTTTTTGTTTAATTATTAAAGAGATTTTTAAAATTTCTGTACTCCTTCTTCTATCAACTTTTCACTTTATGATTACATCATGCGATAGCATAATAGACATTCCATTAACAAGATCAATTTTTATTTATTTTATTGTATACCAAATTTTGATTTTATTTTTTAAGGCTTGTTACTTATATATATTAAAAAGATCAATTTTTATTCAAGTGCAATGATGTGTGTAACACCTACATTGGTGACTTAACCAATTAGAATATTCACTCATCATTCACAGCTTAAAACAATCAATTGTAGTAAAGAGTAAAAACTAATAAGTAATTTAGTTCCAGAATCAATATTTTCTATAATTTTATGACTAATCATAGTTCAATCCACTGCCACTTCATATTCTTCCATTTACATGCATTCACCATGCTAAGTTTTTTTCTGTTTCTGATACAACTTTAAGTCTTTAACTATCTATATGCAAAAACCAAATCAGAAGGGCCATTTGGTCCTTAAAGTTGCTTTTGGTTCTTTTCTTTATTCAGGTTAGTTGCACATTGGTATCTTATGATTATTCTCTTCAAACCCTTTTCTTTGTTAAGTGAATGCATGTATTATTTGAGTGTGTCAGGACTCAATAACGTGCTTTGAGCTGGATCATGTGAATGGTCCATGACAATGGTGAAAACTCTTCTTTTATGGCTTTGTATGCATTGAAATATCTCTAACAAGTTACTTCTAACAAGCACAGAAACACTTGTTGCTTGTTTCCCTATAATGTTTTCAAGTTACTCATTGTAGTTGGTATGCATATGCAACTTTATATGAAATTTTGTCTTTGCAAATTAATTTCTGTGTAGAGTATAGAGTGAAGAAAAACTTGCTGATTACAATTTCTATCAGTGAACCAATCATAACATAACTTCATATTCTGAGATATATACCTCTATTTTCTGTAATTGATGTTTACATCTTTTAGTTTTAAAGACAAATTCGTTATATTTTCAAGTATATTTTGTTTACTAATGCTTGTTGATGACCCATTTTTTGGTTTAATGGTTTACAAGTTTTGTGAGAAAATTTTCCCACCAAAGGTATAAATGTTTTGTCATTTATGTTACAGAATACAGATTTTGAGGCTTTGAACAACTAGCAAAGAGAGAAAAACTCAAAATGGAGGGTTTTTGGAACATCTTTTGTGGGGAATCTAGTTGTTCAAGTGGTGAAGGAAAGCAATGCAGTTTTGATTACAAGTTTTTGATTGATCCTTTCACATGTATCAATCATTTCTTTATCATTTGCATTGATGTGTTACTGCTGAGCATGATCTCATTCACAGTGATCAAGAAGTCGAATCACAAACCATTTCAGCGTCTAATGCGGCTGCAAAGTTATTCAAAATTGCACCTACTGTCTGCCATAGCCAATGGCTCTTTAGGGCTGATACATTTGTGCTCAAGCATCTGGATTTTAGAGGAGAATCTGAGGAAAACTGGAACTGCTTTGCCTCTTGATTGGTGGTTGCTAGAATTCATTCAGGGATTGACATGGTTGTTGTTGTGTTTAACAATAAATCTTCAGCTGAATCAACTTCAAAGAGCATGGTTACTGCTGTTTTCTGTTCTTATCTCATTGGTTTCTGGTATTCTCTGTGTCCTATACTTGTTTTATGCAAATAGTAGCAATGGACTGTCTCTGAAAGTAGCTTTAGATGTTCTATCATTTCCGGGGGCACTTTTATTGCTATTATGCATTTACAAGGAATCTAAGTATGGAGACACTGATAGAGAAAATCATGAAAGCCTTTATGCTCCTTTAAATGATGAGTCCAATATTATTGATTCTATTAGCGATGTTACGCTGTTTTCCAGAGGTGGATTCTTCAATAGGATGTCATTTTGGTGGCTGAGTCCATTGATGAAAAGGGGTAGGGAGAAAACACTTCAGGATGAAGATATTCCGAAGTTGCGGGAGGCTGATCGCGCAGAAAGTTGTTATTTGATGTTTCTTGACCAATTCAACAGACAGAAACAGAAAGAGTTATCATCACAGCCATCAGTTTTGAGGACAATAATTATGTGCCACTGGAAAGAAATTTTGATATCAGGATTCTTTGCATTGCTGAAGGTAATCACCCTCTCATGTGGTCCTTTGCTTCTGAATTCCTTTATATTGGTTGCTGAGGGTCATGAGAGTTTCAAATATGAAGGCTATGTATTAACCATTTCTCTGGTCTTCACAAAGATCATAGAATCCCTATCACAAAGGCAGTGGTACTTCCGGACCAGACTAATCGGTTTGAAAGTTAGGTCACTGCTTATTGCAGCAATTTATAAAAAGCAACTGAGGCTATCCAATTCTGCTAGATTGACGCACTCGGGTGGTGAGATAATGAATTATGTGAATGTGGATGCTTATAGAATTGGCGAGTTTCCCTATTGGTTTCACCAGACTTGGACAACAAGCGTCCAGCTATGTATTGCGCTAGTAGTACTTTATCGTGCCGTAGGACTAGCAACAATTGCCACATTGGTGGTGATAGCTCTCACCGTGCTTTGCAATACTCCACTTGCGAAGTTACAGCATAAGTTTCAGAGAAAACTTATGGAGGCGCAAGATGAGAGATTGAAGGCTAGTTCGGAAGCTCTTGTGAATATGAAAGTGTTGAAGCTATATGCATGGGAAACCAACTTCAGAAATGCTATAGAAAGATTAAGGAATGTTGAGCTCACAAGGTTGTCTGTAGTGCAATTAAGAAGGGCATATAGCAACTTTCTCTTTTGGGCCTCACCTGTTTTGGTCTCTGCAGCTTCCTTTGGTGCATGTTACCTTCTTGATGTTCCATTGCATGCAAATAATGTTTTCACTTTTGTGGCAACGTTACGCCTAGTTCAAGATCCAATTAGAACCATCCCGGATGTTCTTGGTGTTGTCATTCAAGCAAAGGTTGCATTCGCCAGGATTGTGAAGTTTCTCGAGGCGCCTGAATTAAACAGTGAAAATGTGAGGAAGAGGTATATAAATGATCATAATAGGGGCTCGATTTTAATAAATTCTGCTGACTTTTCATGGGAAGATAATGTGACAAAGCCAACTCTAAGAAACATGAATTTGGAGGTTAGACCAGGGCAAAAGGTGGCTATTTGTGGAGAAGTTGGCTCAGGCAAATCAACCCTCTTAGCATCAATTCTCAGAGAAGTTCCTCGTACTCGCGGAACTGTAAGCTTTCATTGGTTTTATGCCTATAGGAAACATTCCAACAAGCTTGTGAAGTTCTTTAACCACACATAACTAAGATGATATTTCCACTTTTATGGCAGCATCAATTACCATACAAATTCAAACATGATAGACTCATTTTTCCTGCCCCTCATTCTGTAGTAATACTATTATAAGGTATCTGATTCCATTTTCTTGATTTCAGATTGAAGTTTATGGTAAATTCGCCTATGTTTCTCAAACGGCATGGATACAGACGGGTACAATAAGGGAAAATATACTGTTTGGATCAACTATGGACTCTCAAAGATATCAAGAAACACTTCATAGGTCTTCACTAGTAAAGGACCTTGAACTATTTCCCCATGGCGATCTCACGGAAATAGGGGAGAGAGGGGTTAACCTGAGTGGAGGTCAGAAGCAGCGGATTCAACTTGCTCGTGCTCTTTATCAAAATGCGGATATATATCTCTTGGATGATCCATTTAGTGCTGTTGATGCACATACTGCAACAAATTTGTTTAAGGTGAATAGGACTTCCCTTTTTAACATTCTGCATTGTTAGTTTTTAATGTTCTTCACCAAAGATAGCTTTGAAACTTGGCAGGAATACATCATGGAAGGACTTTCGGAAAAAACAGTCTTGCTTGTAACTCATCAAGTTGACTTTCTTCCAGCATTTGACACTGTTTTGGTAATTTCAAAACCACTAGTTATGTCATTGTTCTTTCTTTTCCTTCTCCAGCATCTAATTCATAACTACAGATTTCAAAGTTATGGTTTATATCTATTGCTTATTCAATATTACAAATGAAAGTAATCATTTCTTTACTTGCAGTTGATGTCTGATGGGGAAATCCTACAAGCTGCTCATTATTACAATCTTCTTACCTCAAGCCAAGAGTTTCAGGACCTTGTGAATGCTCACAAAGAGACTGCTGGTTCGGATCGGCTTGTGGATGTTACTCCTTCCCGTAAACTATCAAATACTGCTGGAGAGATTACAAAAACATATATGGAGAAGCAGTATGAAGCATCATCACAAGGAGATCAATTAATTAAGAAAGAAGAAAGAGAGAAAGGAGATAGAGGGTTCGAGCCTTACTTACAGTATCTGAATCAAAACAAAGGATACATATACTTCTCTGTGGCTGTTCTTTCGCACTTTACATTTGTGATTGGCCAGATATTGCAAAACTTATGGATGGCAACTAATGTTGACAATCCTCATGTCAGCTTGTTGCAGTTGATTGTAGTTTACTTGTTGATTGGATTTATTTCAACAATTTTCTTGTTGATCAGAAGTCTTGTTGCAGTTGCTTTGGGTCTTCAATCATCAAAATCGATGTTTTTACAGCTACTGAACTCCCTTTTTCGTGCACCTGTATCCTTTTATGACTCGACACCGTTAGGAAGGATACTTAGTAGGGTAAGCAAATTAAAGAAGTTTCTTTTCTCCCTGGAAATGAAATGCAAAAGAAGTATAATCCTTTGACCGTTACTCCTTGTGTAGGTCTCCTCGGATTTGAGCATTGTCGATCTTGATGTTCCATTCAGCCTTGTTTTTGCTGTGGGAGCTACTGCAACTTGTTATTCTAATCTTGCAGTTTTAGCAGTCATTACATGGCAAGTCTTGTTTGTCTCTATACCAATGATTTACATTGCAATTCGCTTGCAGGTAATGCTCAGAATCTTGTTTGATTTAAATTTCAGCAATGATTTGGTGTCTACCTTCTACGATTAACATTGAGAACGGAATCATATTTAACAACTCAGTTCTCATGTAGGACTTTGTCAAGCAAATGAATACATTATATGTAGACTAAACTTTATACCAGTGTGATTGGACTTCAGACAATTCTGGTTTTTGAAGGTTATTATATTAGGAAAGTTTCAAAGTTTACAATAATAACCGATTAACCGGAAAGTGTATGATGTGATGTAGTCAAGATTTCACTTACTAGTTAAGAAAACCCTACTACAGGAAATGGATGGTAAAAATGGATAGTGAATAACAACACAGAAAGTTATATCATATGAAAAAACTCAATATAGCTCCTGAAAGTCAGGTTAATAAATAAATAAGTGTAGAATACTAAAATAATAGAAGCCTGAAAAGTATCATTTCGATTTCGTTCTCCAAATTTCATTACTGAAAGTTCACATTTTCATTACATTTTATGCCATACTACTTTGTGTTTATGGTAACTATGTAGTACTTTATATAGTATTTAAGATGCTTATTGGAAGGTCAACATAATAAGAATGTTTTCCTTTACAGAGATACTACTTTGCCACCTCAAAAGAATTGATGCGGCTGAACGGCACAACAAAGTCCCTTGTAGCTAACCATCTAGCTGAATCTGTTGCTGGAGCTATAACAATAAGGGCTTTCGAGGAGGAAGATCGTTTTTTTGCGAAGAACCTTGATCTCATTGATGTCAATGCTAGTCCTTTCTTCCATAGCTTTGCAGCGAACGAGTGGTTGATGCTACGGTTAGAAACAATCAGTGCAGTTGTTTTTGCAGCCGTGGCACTTTCCATGGTTGTACTTCCACCCGGGACTTTCACCTCTGGTCAGACTTTCATTCATTATTGCCTTTAAATTAACAACTTTTGTGCCTTCTAGTAGCCTTAAAAAATGCATATCATTTGTTTTTGTCTTTAAACAATAACACATTGTCTTATGCGAGTATTTTAATTCCAACTTGTGATTTTATTCCAGGATTTATTGGCATGGCTCTCTCTTATGGCCTTTCATTGAACACTTCCCTAGTATTTTCAATTCAAAATCAATGCACTATAACAAATCAAATAATATCAGTGGAGAGGCTAAACCAATACATGCACATACCAAGTGAAGCACCAGAAGTAATAGAAGGAAATCGTCCTTGTGCGAATTGGCCAGTTGCTGGAAAAGTAGAAATTCATGATTTGAAGGTAAGAAATGCTTACTTATTTTGGCATGAAACTAAGAAAATGAGAGTAGAACTGAGGTGCATAACTTACTTGTTAATACGAAAACAGATACGATATCGAGTTGATGCACCCCTTGTACTCCGAGGGATCACATGCACATTTGAAGGAGGGCACAAGATTGGTATTGTTGGCAGAACAGGTAGTGGAAAGTCCACTCTTATAGGTGCTTTATTCCGTCTAGTGGAGCCAGCTGCCGGCAAAATCGTAGTTGATGGCATAGACATTGCTTCTATTGGACTTCATGATTTGAGGTCACACTTTGGTATCATACCTCAGGATCCTACTCTTTTTAATGGCACAGTCCGATACAATATGGACCCGTTATCTCAACACTCTGATCAAGAGATATGGGAGGTAAGACCTTGTTTTTCAGCATGTGCTTCAATTAATAACAAGAGAGAGTCATTTCCAGGATTTTGTATCTGCTTTACATGAAAAAAATGGACTAATTGTTGCTTCCATGTGAAGGTTCTTGGGAAGTGTCAGTTGCGAGAGGTTGTCCACGAGAAAGAAGACGGATTAGACTCCTCAGGTACACTTTGTTGTAAGAACTTTGCAGTGATCAATTCTGTCTAATTGCTAATATCTAGTAACAAAACTGCTATCCAGTTGTTGAAGCTGGAGCAAACTGGAGCATGGGACAGCGACAATTGTTCTGTTTAGGACGCGCGCTCTTGAGGAAAAGTCGAGTATTGGTACTTGACGAAGCAACTGCATCGATCGATAATGCGACTGATCTGATTCTGCAGAAAACAATTAGGACAGAGTTTGCAGATTGTACTGTAATCACAGTAGCCCACAGAATACCAACTGTGATGGATTGCACCAAGGTTGCTGCCATTAGTGATGGTAAGTTTCATCTTTACTACCCATTATATAATTCCATATACTAGTGCAGTTCATCAAATAAGGTAGTTCATGAGCACCATGAGAATTATAATATACTTAATGTGTTTCTAAATTCATCTAGTTGATTTAACAATTTAACTTATAACACATAATTAGGATGTGAATAAAACATTTGATATTTTCTTGTAAGAAATAAATTTTTGTGAAATTATTTTCAGGAAAACTGGTAGAGTATGATGAGCCAGTGAATTTGATGAAGAGGGAAGGTTCCTTATTTGGACAGCTTGTGAAAGAGTACTGGTCTCATTTTCAGTCTGCACAATCACACTGAAGCTATTAATGTCTTGCATGTGTCTCTTTCTATGGTATTATTATGAGCAAGATTTCAATTGATTTATACCGTCAGTATATCATTCAACATTGATTTATATTACTTATTACTTTCGTTTGAGTTTGAGAGTAATAGTGGTTAATAAATCAATGATAGATGATTTGCTGACAGTGTAAAAAATACGTATTAAATCCAAATGTTAAATGTGTTGTGATATGAATAAGGATATATTGTAAGGACTGGGATGTATGATGGTAATAAGTTAGGCTTATAATGTATGGGGAATTTGAGAGTATCAAAGTGAAGAATTGCATTATTTATCAACAATGGATTATTGATAAGAAATAAATCCATAAAAGAAATATGAAGTTGAAAATAATTTATGAGTTTAAAATCTGTGTACTGACACTGTCAGCCTATCATCCACCATTGATTTGTATTACTTTTGTTTGACAATCAATGATGATTAACAAATTAATGATAGATGATTTATTGACAAATACTTACACTATGAGTACATACATATTAAATCCATAATTTATTTGAAAGAAGAAGATGGCACCAACCACTCTCTCAGGTCTCACACTACTTACCATTCTCCTTCTCACCATTCTTCACTCCCTTCACCTACTCAAATATTATTTTTCTTTATTCAACTAACAATCATTTCTTACTTCACCCTAAAAGATACATAATTACTTTTATTAATCGCACTACATTTTAAATGTAACATTATATTTCTCCAAAAATAACACCTTTTATATTATATACTATTTACATCAAAAGTATATTAAATAGTATCTACAAATATATTATATGTTATGCTATACTTATCTATAAATTAATCTCTAAGCAACTATGTTGTTCTTGTGGCTATGATACTTTATACCCCTTATCTTACCCGATGAAAAGGTCATTGACAAATTAAAAATTCTATGTCTCTTTAGTTGCAGAAAATGGTGTTAAATTAATAATAATGCATCAAATATTCCTTATTTTACCATAATGGTGATATAAAATAATAGAGATTTACCCTTGTGAGCCCACTAATTTAATCTTATAATATAAAATAAATTGTGACAATTGAGTTTTTTAAACTAAATTTGATCTTTATTTGGAATGAATTTATTCCATCTTTCTGCTCTCCATGTTTCACATCCTAATTTATATTTATGCATTCAATTAATTAATAAATCTTTGTCAAAATTTTATCTAAACTTATACATTAAATTATAATATGGAGCCTCTCCCACATAATACCAAATTCTTTCACCAAAAATGTACATAACCGTTGATTGGTAGATATGACTTATTTTTGGATCTGATGTTAAAATATTCAATATTTTTTTTATATATGAAAACGACATAGTCTCTCTCTCTCTTGTATTAGTCTGGACCGTCCAAATAAAAATTGTCATTTTGTGAATAATTATTAATATATTAATATATTTGAGAAACATAACTACTTACTAAATACTAATACTAATTTAAGTAAGGATGAAGATAGTGAAATAAAATAGTGAAATGATGTTGATGATAATGTACTAAAAACATAAGCAGAAACGTAAGGCATGACGTCATGGTGCCACTATTTACATCATCATTCATATATATAAGCAGAGATAGTTACGAACTTCACTTCCTCTTTCATAAAAAACCACATCCATCATTCATATATAGAAGAATCAACACAACCACACATTCAAGTAAATTAATCATTTATTTTTCTTTTTGACAAAAAAAAATGTATGCGATTTATGTACGCTCGAACATTATATAGATATTACATTCTTTATTTTTTTTTTTTGTTGTTGACATTATTATTATTATGAATGAGTAGTGCATGTTATTTTAATTTGGTTATGTTATGTATATATAGATTACTATATCTGAATCATTGAGTGACCAATAGCAATGCTGAAACCACTTCCTTTTTCATACTGCATGGTATTGCCATAATCATGTTCATATAAACTCTTTATGTTACTTATTTTCACTGTTTTAAATCACTTATGCTATCTTTTGGCACTCTCTGCAGCCATATTCTATCGTGTTGTTTAGAACCCAGGTACTCACCCTTAATTAATATCATCCATCAACTCACCTTATTCCTACTTCATGGTTCTGACCGATCAGAAAAATACTTTATTATTAAATTATTTTAAACTTAAATATATGTTTTCCAACTATAAGAGGAAATGTCACATGCAGTGACACACTCTTTTGGTATAGGAGATGTTGACCATTAGATAGTAAGAGTAAATTGTTCATAGTTTGAGATGTAATGTAGAGTGTAGACTCTAGACTTAATTTTTATCTTTTCTTGTTTTACCTTCCAAAATCAACTTGGGCATGTTTTAAACTATTTTTCTTTTAATTTACATGTTTTAGGACAAAGGGTTTTTCAGGAAAGGCATAATTTGTTCCCCTCTATGTTTATTTGTTTTTGTTCTTCAGAGTTAGAAGAGAATGAACATGGAAGGTTTTTGGAGCATGTTTTGTGGGGACTATGGATGTTCAGAAACTAGAGGAAAGCCTTGCAGCTATGATTTTAAGATTTTTGTTGATCCTTCCACTTGTGTCAACCATTTGCTTATAATTTGCATTGATGTGTTACTGCTTCTGATGATCTTGTTCATTATGATCAAGAAGTCATCCTCAAAACAATATCAGGGTCGAATCCGGCTGCAAAGATATTCAATTTTGCAGCTACTTTCTGCCATTGCCAATGGCACTCTTGGCTTGGTGTATCTGTGCTTAGGCATTTGGGTTTTAGAGGAGAAATGGAGGAAAACCCAAACTGCATTGCCTCTTAATTTATGGTTGCTAGAATTCATTCAGGGATTGACATGGTTATTAGTGGGTTTAGCAATGAGCCTTAAGCTTAAACACCTTTCAAGAGCATGGTTGAGGGTGTTTTCTGTTGTAATCTTTTTGGTTTCTGGTATTTTGTGTGCTTCATCATTGTTTTATGCAATTAGAAGTAGAGATCTGACCCTTAAGGTAGCTTTAGATGTTCTCTCATTTCCAGGGGCAATGTTATTGCTACTATGCACATATAAGGAATCTAACCATGAGGACACTGACAGAGAAATTGATGAAAGCCTTTATGCCCCTTTAAATGGTGATTCCAATAAAATTGAATCTGTTGACAATGTAACCCTGTTTGCGAAAGCTGGATTCTTCAATAGGATGTCATTTTGGTGGTTGAATTCATTGATGAAAAGGGGTAAAGAGAAATCACTTCAGGAGGAAGATGTCCCAAAGTTGCGGGAGGATGATCGAGCGGAAAGCTGTTATTTTTTGTTTCTAGACCAGTTGAACAGGCATAAACGGAAGGGTCCGTCTTCGCAACCATCAGTTTTGAAGACAATAGTTTTATGCCATTGGAGAGAGATTTTGATATCAGGGTTCTTTGCATTGCTTAAGGTACTAGCTGTGTGTTGTGGTCCTCTGCTTCTGAATTCCTTTATATTGGTTGCTGAGGGTAATGAAAGTTTCAAATATGAAGGTTTTGCATTGGTCATATCACTTTTTGTTATAAAGATCATAGAATCTTTGTCACAGAGGCAGTGGTATTTCCGATCCAGACTTGTTGGTCTGAAAGTTAGGTCACTACTAACTGCAGCCATTTATAAAAAGCAACTTAGGTTATCCAATTCTGCTAGATTGACGCATTCTGGTGGTGAGATAATGAATTACGTAACCGTGGATGCTTATAGAATTGGCGAATTTCCCTATTGGTTTCACCAGACTTGGACAACAAGCGTCCAGCTATGTATCTCATTAGTAGTACTTATTAATGCTGTTGGGTTAGCGACGGTTGCCTCGCTGGTGGTAGTAGTGGTCACTGTGCTTTGCAATACTCCACTCGCAAAATTGCAGCACAAGTTTCAAAGCAAACTTATGGTGGCACAAGATGCGAGATTGAAGGCTAGTTCCGAGGCTCTAGTGAATATGAAGGTGCTGAAGTTGTACGCATGGGAAACCAGTTTTAAGAATTCTATAGAAGCATTGCGGGATGTGGAAGTCAAATGGTTGTCAGCAGTGCAATTACGAAAGGCGTACAACTCCTTTCTGTTTTGGTCCTCACCTGTTTTGGTCTCAGCTGCTACCTTTGGGGCATGTTACTTTCTTGATGTTCCTTTACATGCAAACAATGTTTTCACTTTTGTAGCTTCTTTACGCCTTGTTCAAGATCCAATTAGAACAATTCCGGATGTTATCGGGGTGGTGATTCAGGCAAAAGTTGCATTTACCAGGATTACAAAATTCCTCGAGGCACCTGAATTGGAGAACTCAAATGTAAAGAAGAGTAGTTTTAATGACAATGTGAGGGGCTCAATTTTAATCAAGTATGCTGACTTTTCATGGGAAGATAATTTATCGAATCCAACATTGAATGACATAAATTTAGAGGTTAGACCAGGGCAAAAGGTGGCAATTTGTGGAGAGGTTGGCTCGGGCAAATCAACCCTTTTAGCAGCAATTCTCAGAGAAGTTCCTATTACTCGGGGCACTGTAAGATTTTATTCATTGTCATCTTCTCATATAAATACTCTTAAATTTTGTGATATTTTCTTTCATTGGTTATACTTGACATATGCACTTTTTGCAAATCAGTGACATCATTTAGCACATGAGTTCAACTTGAATGTTTTCTTCTGTTTTTCATTTGAACAATTAGACTAACAGTTATCGGATTCTCTTTCTTGAATTTCAGATTGATGTTTATGGGAAGTTAGCGTATGTTTCTCAAACAGCATGGATTCAGACAGGTACAATACGAGAAAATGTACTGTTTGGATCAGATATCGATCCTCAAAGATATCAAGAAACACTTCATAGGTCTTCACTAGTGAAGGACCTTGAACTATTTCCCCATGGCGATCTCACGGAAATAGGGGAGAGAGGGGTTAACCTGAGTGGAGGTCAGAAGCAGCGGATTCAACTTGCTCGTGCTCTTTATCAAAATGCGGATATATATCTCTTGGATGATCCATTTAGTGCTGTTGATGCACATACAGCAACAAGTTTATTTAACGTGATAACAACTTCCCTTTCTCACATGCTGCATTTATACTTTTCAATGTTCTTCACTAAAGATGGCTTTGAAACTTGGCAGGAATACATCATGGAAGGACTTGCAGGGAAGACAGTATTGCTTGTGACACATCAAGTTGATTTCCTTCCAGCATTTGACACTGTTTTGGTAATTTCTTTCTTCTTAAAGCAGTGTTCATCTCCTTGCTCTTTTCCTTTATGTTTCTGCATCTAAGTAATAATTGTAAATTGGTAATGAGTTCAAACTTTGAAGTTATGATTTTTTGCTAATTGAAAATTATGAATAGGATATAAATTTTGTTGTTTATGTTATTGATTCCATTTACAAGATTATTTCTATGTTGCAGTTGATGTCAGATGGGAAAATCCTGGAATCTGGTCCTTATGACCACCTATTGACCTCAAGCCAAGAGTTTCAAGACCTTGTCAATGCTCACAAAGAAACGGCCGGTTCTGACCGTCCTCTGGATGTTACCTCTTCCAATAGGCCTTCAAATGCTACTGGAGAAATTAAGAAAACATCTATGGAGAATCAGTTTGAAGCATCACAAGGCGATCAACTAATTAAGAAAGAAGAGATAGAAAAAGGAGACCAAGGGTTCAAGCCTTATTTGCAGTATCTGAATCAGAATAGAGGATATATATACTTTGTCGTGGCTGCTCTTTCTCACCTTATATTTGTGATTGGCCAGATATTGCAAAACTCATGGATGGCTGCTTATGTTGACAATCCTGAAGTCAGCACTTTGCGATTGATTATAGTATACTTGTTGTTGGGAGTTATTTCAACATTGTTCTTGTTGATCAGAACTCTTACAACAGTTGCTATGGGCATTCAATCATCGAAGTCCTTATTTTTACAGCTACTAAACTCCCTCTTTCGTGCGCCCATGACATTTTATGACTCCACGCCTTTGGGACGGATACTTAGTAGGGTAAGCATGTTAATTTAAACAGTTACCTCTCCCCCCTTTTCAATTATATACAATAAAGTATTTGACTGTTATTTTCATGTTTAGGTCTCCTCGGATCTCAGCATTCTCGATCTTGATATCCCATTTGGTTTTGTTTTTGCTGTTGGAGCTACTATCAATTGTTATGCTAATCTTACAGTTTTAGCAGTTGTTACATGGCAAGTCTTGTTTGTCTCTATTCCAATGATTTATTTTGCAATTCGCTTGCAGGTAATGGACAGATTCTAAATTAAATTACGTTGCCGTAATGATTTAGTGTAATGTTTTCAATTAACCATACTAAGAATTTATTTTATACAGAAATACTACTTTGCCACGGCAAAAGAATTGATGAGGCTGAATGGCACAACAAAATCATTTGTAGCTAATCATCTTGCTGAATCTGTTGCTGGAGCTGTGACAATAAGGGCTTTTGAGGAGGAAGATCGTTTCTTCACGAAGAATCTTGATCTAATTGATGTTAATGCTAGTCCTTACTTTCATAGTTTTGCTGCAAATGAGTGGTTAATTCAACGTTTAGAAACAGTCAGTGCAGTTGTTCTTGCATCTGCAGCACTTTGTATGGTTGTACTTCCACCTGGAACTTTCTCCTCTGGTGAGTCTTCAGTTAGCCTTTGCGATGTCACGATGTTTTTTAATACCTTACAATTCATTTTCCCGAATTAACTATAGCATTGTCGTATGCAAGTATTCTAATTTCAACTTCTGATTTTATTACAGGTTTTATTGGCATGGCTCTCTCTTACGGTCTTTCGCTTAATATGTCCCTAGTCTTTTCAATTCAAAATCAATGCAACATATCAAATTATATAATATCAGTGGAGAGGCTAAATCAATATATGCATATACCAAGTGAGGCACCAGAAGTAATAGAAGGAAATCGTCCTCCCGTGAATTGGCCAGTCGTGGGAAAAGTAGAAATACACGATTTGCAGGTAACTAATCATTAGTTATTTATTTTAAAAAGATTGAGCATAAATTCAAAAATATAAGAATTGAATTGGTACATAACTTGTTTATCCGAAAACAGATACGATACAGGCCTGATGCACCCCTTGTACTCCATGGCATCACATGCACATTTGAAGGAGGGCACAAGATTGGTATTGTTGGCAGAACAGGTAGCGGAAAGTCCACTCTTATAGGTGCTTTATTCCGTCTAGTGGAGCCAGCTGCTGGGAAAATCATAGTTGATGGCATAGACATTTCTTCTATTGGACTTCATGATTTGAGATCGCGCTTTGGTATCATACCTCAGGATCCTACTCTTTTTAATGGCACAGTCCGATACAATATGGACCCTTTATCTCAACACTCTGATCAAGAGATATGGGAGGTAAGACCTTGTTTTTCAGCACGTGTTTCAGTTAATAACAATAGAGTCTTTCTCTGTAGTTTCATATCTGCCTTACCTAGTACAAGTGGACTAATTGTAGCTTCCATGTGAAGGTTCTTGGGAAGTGTCAATTGCTAGAAGTTGTCCAAGAGAAGGAAGAAGGCTTAGACTCCTCAGGTATACTTCCACGCTTCGATATTACAAAATTTCAAAGATATCAATTCTTGTGTAATTGCTAAAATCTAGTAACAAAATGCTAATTCAGTGGTTGAAGCTGGAGCAAACTGGAGCATGGGACAACGACAATTATTTTGTTTAGGCCGTGCTCTTTTGCGCAAAAGTCGGGTTTTGGTACTCGATGAAGCGACTGCGTCAATTGATAATGCTACTGATTTGATTCTTCAGAAGACCATTAGAACCGAGTTTGCAGATTGCACAGTAATCACAGTTGCTCATAGGATACCAACTGTGATGGATTGCACCAAGGTTCTTGCTATCAGTGATGGTAAGTAAATGAACTACCCTATGCATAATCATTGTCATTGAACACATGCTTTTTCAAACTAATCCAAAACTGAGGTAGTAGATTTAGCATTGTAACTTTTATCACACAAAAATGTGAATACTTAAAATTTGAGGTATTTGACTTCATATTGGAAGATTTATAACATGCTATAAAGAATATCATGTTACACAATGACTCATATCTCTAGATAAGAGCAATACAAGTTATGTGTTTGGGCTGATGTAAATGGGTTGGGGTAAAAGACTATACATTTATGTTATGTAAACCTAATGTAACAAGGAGAAGAATAGTCGAAACACATATTCTTATTCTCTAATAATACATACTGGTAACCTCTCAACGCTCTTAGAACGTAGGCACAGTTGGTTGAACCTCGTTACCAAACCTCTTGTATTATTCTCTTTTCTCTATACTATTTTACTATTTGATTGTTCGCTTGTTCCCAACATATCATTTGATGAAAAGTATGGTAATATTTTCAGGGAAACTTGAAGAGTATGATGAGCCATCAAAGTTGATGAAGAGAGAAGGGTCATTATTTGGGCAACTTGTAAAGGAATACTGGTCTCATTTTCAGTCTGCAGATTCACATTGAAGATGAAGTTTTTATCTGATATTATGATGAATCCAATAAAGTGTAATTAATTAGAAGTAGGTTTAAAATGTATTATATTTGGACAAAGTTTTCATTCCTGAGAAATGGGTAAGGATTCAGAGGGAGTTAACTTGTAAGATGATATATGAGTTGTGTTGAAATTTTTTGTATCATAATGGTAAGTGAAGTAATGTTGCAGAAGATATTGCTTTATGTATGTGTGTTTGTTAAGCCATACATCCATATAGCAGGTAAAGAGAATGGAATCATTAAGAGCAGTAACTTTAAATTATTAATGAAACTAACTTGAAATCATATTATTTTATTATTATCTTCATCCATGTTTTTTTTTGGTTCAATGAAAAAAAAAAGACAAACAAAACAAAACACTAGAACATGGGCACAATATCTCTCTATCGCGGCTTCTATAGGCCGAGGTGAATCCTAAAATTTCATATTTTCATAATAACTAGGATTAAGTTTAAATATGATGTCTTTCATCATCTAGAGATATGCTTAATATGAACATCCTAATTTTTTTAAGCAAGTAACAGATGTTGTGAAGAACTCTACATAGATGATCTAAACTAACATGCACCTTAGAGGATATACAAATTATTCACAAACTAGATATATAGTTATATAGCTTAAGAGGTAAAAGAAGTACTAAATACTAACTAGGGTTTGAGAAGTTACTAGGGTTATGGGAGGGAAATATAGAAATAAAGTATAGTATAAGGTTTTTAAAATATGGTCCAAAATAAAAGTGGTGGTAAAAGAGAATGGCACAGTAGATTTGTGTATTATCGGTATAAAGTTTTTTACGTATATTATTTGTTATTGACTTATATTATTTTTGTTTGAGAGTCAACAATGGTTGACAAATCAATAACAGATGATTTACTAATAATGTAAAAAATAATACTTATACAGTCAGTGTATACATATTAAATCGTATTCGGTAAAAAGAGAATAATTGAAACTTTAGGCGGAATGATTTGATTTCCCGCCCAAGCAAGAAACCAAATTACATACGCAAACGACACCGTTTCAAGGTCATCGTTGTTTCGTTTCGTCCATATTATTATTGCAGTTGTATCGTAGAGATTTCAACAACACTGAAAAATAGTAGAAGCATGAGTGATCCATTTACATCATTCTCTCACACCCACCGCGTTGTTCTCTTAATCGACGTTTCCAATTCCGATTCCGATTCCGATTACTTCACCACTCTTCTCTCTTCTCTCAACACAATCCTCTCTTTCCCTTCTCTCTCTTCTTCTCTCTTCTCTTTTCATCTCTTCTTCTCTTCTCTCTCTCCTCTTCTCTCTCTCTCTAAACTCCCTCTTCCTTCTCCCTTCGATCTTCCTCTCCCTACTCTTCATTCTCTCTCCCAATCTCTCTCCCAATCTCTCTCTCGTTCTGTTCCTTCTCAACCTAATAAAGCTTCTCACATCGCTGCTTCGTTGTTGTACATTTTTCATCACTATTCGTGGGACCCACCTATACCTAATGAATCTTCTTCTATCACTTCCTCTAACTCTTTCGTTCCTTCGAATTTGGTTCTTCTATTCTCGCCTCTCTCTCACTCTTTCGACTCGTTTTTTGAACCGCATTCTTTCTCTGATGTTAGTTTATTCAGTGGTGAGTTTTCTCGCTGCTTTAATTCTGTCCGCAATGTGTTTGATTCGCGGGATATTCATTGCAGTTTCGTTCGTGTTGGGTCTGGATCTGGTTCTTGTCATAATGATGAAGTTTTGAAGGTTAATGAGTTGTTTCGGATTGGGGCTGCGAAATTAGGTTGGGGGTTTTGTTCTTTAGATTCAATTGTTCTTGGTTCTGCTATTGTTCCTTTTAGTTTGATTTATCCCAAGATTGGGACTTCTTGGGGTTCTATTCAATTTGATGATGATTGTTCTAAGAAAGTGCAAGTGAAATTGAGTCTTAACATCTTTGATGTAAATCACAACCCTATTGGCTACAATTGTTGTGATCTTGAATTGGTTGATTTTAAGATTTTAGCTAGGCCATGTCAGGATGTTTGGTTTAAACCGGAGTCGTCTAATGTGCAAGGTGGAGGTTGTGAGAGAAAGGAAAGATTTTGGAAGATATGTTCAGACGGGGTTATGAAATTTGAAGTTAAGGCTGTTTGTAGGTGTGATGCTTTTGTGAATTTAAGGGAATGCTTATCTGATTCAATTCTTGTCCGCGAGTGTTTCAGAGAATCTAAGAAGAAACATGAGCCGAGTTCAGATGATTTTTACGGAAATAGGGTTCTTCAAATGCTTGCAGCTGAATTTGGCTCCCAGTGGTGGAGAAAACCTGCACCCATCTGGGAAATTCTATTAAGTTTTCTTTGTAAAGAGGGTTACTGGGCGTTCGTGTCTCTTACCAATGCTAATGGTGATTCGGTTATGTGTATTCTAAGGCCTTTTACTGTTTCTTCTGCTCTCTTATCTGTATTAGGGGATCTAGATTTGTCTAGTGATTTTGGTGTTGCAAATATGTCTCAGTATGTTAGGGCAGTGGATGCTGAGGTTCACAAATCTGGTCATAAACTTAAGAATGATAATGGTTTGTTGGATTCTCATGCCATGAAGAGTAGTGATATAGCGATTGAGGGTCATCACCGGAAGAAAGTAATGGATATGATTACACTTAAGAACCTCACGTGGAGCTCCTTTTGTGATTCAGTATATGGTCAATTTGGGATGGACTTGTATGAAGTTTATTATGCTGTGGGATGTAACAAGTCGAAAAAGTTGTTGAAGTTTTTGAAATGCTGGATGAAACAGGTGAAGAAATCTGGATGTTATGATCCGACTTTGTCAGAGAAACCGAAGCCATATCAGATAATTGCAGAAGACATCAATGATAAATTGGCAGAGTTACCTCAAAATGGTGAACAGCCAATCACTCCATCTTCCTCAGTTGGAGTTAACACCGAGGCTTCTAGAATACAGGATGAAGCCGTGCTTGACTTTAGGTTAGAAACTTCTGAAGCATTTTTCAGTAATCTACCCAACAAGATCCATCAGGGAATTGAATCTGAAGACATAGACTTGGTGGCTTTGGCAGCGCGACTTGTGAGTTCATCTATATACTGGCTATGTCAGAAGGTCGACAAGGAAACTGTTTCTGAGAGTCATTCTTCTTCAAAGGGTCATAATAGTCGTGGTAGCATTGTTGTATCTGAGTTGACAAAACTCCTATTGAGGGAGCCCAAGGAGTTAGCTGCAAAGCATAAAGGCAGAAATTCCTTATCTCAGACATCTGATACAGGAGCTGCTACACAAGTTACAGAACATGTAGTTAGAGAGTATCCTTTGATAAAGTCCATTTTGTTATTTTTTCCTTACTAATGTTTCCATGTGATGCACTTCTTTGTTTTTAGTTTTCTAATCATTTTTAAACTTTGGGTTCTTTTGTTTCATGTTTCCCCTTAATGAGCATTAGATATGAACTGCAGATTTTATTTCGAATGGAGATTTTACAATCAGAGGTTGGCAGTGGAGTTGGTGATTCTAGCAAACAGAAGTTTGTCAAACAAATATGCTTGCTTTTTGAAAATATTCAGTGCCACATGGAAGGGGGATTCTTTGGTGATTGGAACCTTGAAAATTATGTATCAAGGATCATAAAAACCAGGTACGAGTTTACACATCTGGGGTACTTTAGATGATGATTGATAATTATTTTGAAATTTAGTCCTTATAATATACTATAGTACAAATTATAGAGCGACATAGAATTCCTAGGCTCTTTTGGCATGTGAGTTATAAAGCTCAATTTATTTCTATTTGCTGCAATTATGCCAACATGTAGAACTTTTTGTTCTCGCTTGATATCTAGTAGAGACTAATTGAGTCCAGAATTAGGTGTTGTACTTTTCCTAAAACACACTTCAATATGAACTTGTTCTTTCCTTCTTTCTTCATGGAAAGAATGAAATTAAGTTGATACACATAGAGAAAGGAAAGCTGGTAGACTTATGGTAATGAAATCCCTGAAATTTTAGGTATTCTGACACCCTTGAAGACATGGTTCATAAAATCTACAACAAAATGGACCTGCTGCTGTTCGCAGATGAGGATGAGGCCCCCAATAATTTACTAAACAGTGAGGACAGCAACAAATCTTTGAACCAAATAGTATACAGAGATGAGATGGGTGAAAATGATGTAAGTTATGAAATGGTGTTAGCAGAAAATGGGCCCATTCAGAGTGAGAAGAATGACAGTGGAAGACTCACAATGATCACAAGTGAGGATCATAATCGAAAACTAATTGAAGCAAAGGAGAGGAGAGAGAGGGCACGAAGATTTTCATCTTTCACAAGCTGGATGCCTGATTTGCACAGAGTTTGGGCCCCAAAACAGAAATCTATGAAACTCAAGACAGATCCACTTCGAAAGCTGCAAAAAAGGAAGGAGCGGCGGAGGGCAAGCTATGACACAGTATATGAGACGCCGATGGCAGCAAACAAGCATTCAAGCCCATGGTCAAGGGGTTCAGATGATGACAGTAGTGGGAGCCAAATATGTGGCTCTATTTCTAAGGCACTGTTTCAGGATGATGATCTTTGATGCCAGTAAGTCATACCTGACTTCCACATATTGTATGTTAAATTGGAAACATCACATGGATGCTTCTGTATTCAACCAAAACAAATTGTGGATGTTAATGTCTAGGATTTAAATTTGCTTTAAAGATCATGATAATTATATACAAACATTATTATATGAATTACTACATAGTGATTTCTAACAGTTAATTATTCATTTGTTCAATTTGATGCATTTGACCAACAGAAAATTGAAATGTATAATCATTGGAGAAAGAACTGTGCTTTCCTGCATTCTGCTAATGGATGAAAACATTTATTTTTGTTACTATGTTGCAAAAGGGATGTATAGGGTTTCTGTTCCAGATTTGGGTCACTGCTAACTTCATGAATTTACAAAAAGCAACTTAGATTATCCAATTCTGCTAGATTGATGCACTATGGTGTTGAGATAATGGATTATATGACTGTTGATGTTTGTAGAATTGGATGGTTTCCCTTAAGGTTGGTGGTGATAGTTTTCACTGTGGTTTGCAATATAAGGGGCTCAGTTTTAATCAACCATGCTGAATTCTCATAGGAAGATAGTATGTGTTGAATCTAATTGCATGTTGGGTTTGTTGTATGGGCCTAGATTAGGCTCACTTAGACATTTACCAGATCCAAACCATGTTAGTCCACTGGTAAACCAGGTGGCCCAACATGGTCTATATTATAAGATGTGAATGTTTATTGGTTTTAAATATTCAAGGTTGTAAATTTTACAATAAAACATGACATATTTCTAATTTTGAAAAACATGTTTATTGGTTTTATAATTTCACAACCAATAGACCCAACCTTCTTAAATTATGGTCTAGTTACTTTAAACTCGTTAAAATAAAAACAAAAACCTTGAATCACTAAATATTGAGAAAATTATGCATTCATTATATTATTTTACAGATCATTAATATTTAATTATTGTTGATTATTAAATATATTAAACATAAGAATATATATATTGATTTTATATAAGTCTTTATATTTTCAGTGCACACATATTATATTCTTGTAGATAATATTAAGAAATAATGTGACGATTATTTAAATGAAGTAACTTAAAGAAAACGTAGTTGAATTGGTCTATAGCTCTGATGATGGAGAAGGAATGGGGCCAAACAGTGCAAATGGTCAAAGGCTGTATTCACCTGAAGCTTCCACGGTTATGAATATGATGGAAGATTAAGCACAACTCGATCCATTCCCCATAAGTTACGCTCTAATTTATAACACATTTCAATATTGGTGGCTACTACCATTTTCAGCTTCAAACGTTTCCTACATTTCACTTCACCACCCATCAACACCGTTAACACTAATTCATATACTATTTTCTAATTGGGTCTTCATACACTTGGTTAAGTAAGCACTTAAGTTCTCACAAAAAGGTCTATTAAGAACCAATTACAAATTTTTTATACATTCAAAAATCTAATTATATATTTTTTGCTGTTCAATGAAACGTACCATAATACTCTACTTAAGTATTTTTGGGACTGAGTGACAAATCACATAATAAAAATCACTTGTTCCTATTGGTGTTCTCATAGGTGTTTCAGACCAATCAAAATGTATATTTAATTAGGAAAAAAAGTTATAAAAAAATTAACCAATATTTTATGAAATACCATTAAATAGGGACATGGAACAATGACTTTTTAGTACAAACCTTCTTACTTTTCTTTCCAAAGTGTAATACAAGCAATTTCTAACCCACAAGGCACGGTTCTCATAATTTCCTCCCCCAACTTTTGTATTCACATGCCCTCCAACACCTATATAAAGACCTTCTCTACATTCCTTCAACCAAACCAACAAGAAGCTATTAAAACAACTTGTAACATAGCTACAAACATGGCATCTCTCAAACAAGTTTCACTCATATTATTCCCTCTATTACTCATATCCCTATTCAACTTCTCCAATGCTGCTGGCATTGCCATCTATTGGGGTCAAAATGGTGGTGAAGGGTCCTTAGCAGATGCATGCAACACCAACAACTACCAATATGTGAACATAGCCTTTTTGTCAACTTTTGGCAATGGCCAAACCCCACAGTTAAACCTTGCTGGTCACTCTCTTGATGGGTTAAATGGTGATATAAAGGGTTGCCAAGGCCAAGGCATCAAAGTGTTACTCTCACTTGGTGGTGGTGCTGGAAGCTACTCTCTCAACTCTGCTGATGATGCTACAAACCTTGCAAACTATCTATGGAATAACTTCCTTGGAGGAAGTTCTGACTCAAGGCCCTTTGGTGATGCTGTCTTGGATGGAATTGATTTTGATATTGAAGCTGGTGGAGCCCAACACTATGATGACCTTGCAAGGTATGAGAACAATGCGATATTCTAAGAAATGAGAACACTTAATATATACCATTAGATCTTGAATGAATAGTTAAGATTAAAAGATATATACACCTGACTATCATATGATTAATAACTAACTTTTAATTCTAATTTATCCCTAATTGGTTGTAAGGCCCAGATTTATTGTTCTCACGATTTTTCTTCCTGTGAAATCTTTTACCAGGGCATTGGATGCATTCAGCAGCCAAAAGAAAGTGTACTTAGCTGCAGCACCACAGTGTCCAATCCCTGATGCACATTTAGATGCAGCTATAAACACTGGGCTATTTGATTATGTGTGGGTTCAGTTCTACAACAACCCTCAATGCCAATATGCAAGTGGAAACACTAACAATCTCATCAATTCATGGAACCAATGGACTTCATCACAAGCAAAACAAGTGTTTTTGGGTCTCCCAGCTTCTGAAGCAGCTGCTCCAAGTGGTGGTTTTATTCCTAGTGATGTGCTCATTTCTCAGGTTCTTCCTACAATCAAGACTTCTCCTAAGTATGGTGGAGTCATGCTTTGGAACAGATTCAATGACATTCAAACTGGATACAGTGATGCCATTAAGGGCAGTGTTTAATTTATTATATATAGTTTAAGGTTTATTAATCAAAATGGATCTTTTGAATAAGTTAGCACATTCAGTAAGTTATGTTCTTACATGTCTAGTGCTACATGAACACTCTCATATATGTAATAAATTAATAACCTTGAAATAATACAGCTATCAGGAATTGCTGAAACATTCTGCTAATTAGTATCTTTTTTCTTCTGACTTGGATTCTCATATTTTATTTGAAGAGTGATAACTTATATGTTATTAGAGAAACAAATTAATTATATAATATTACAATACTGAAATGGTAAGTACTAAAGGGTGTAGGACATCATGGTTGCCTTGACTTGTATGCAAACATCTCACTCATGTGGTTCTAGACAGAGCCACATCAAAATGATAGAAGAAAAGTCAACATGGCAACTAAATGCTAATTGTATAAACCTTCAATGCTTGACCAATATTAAGTGGCATTTGACCCACCAGGAATCAGGGCTACTTGTCAGTAACATTAAGAATACATCAAATATCCTACAACTTTGTATCACTACATGTGTTAATGTTGAGAGATATAATTGATTAAAAAAATATCTAACAATTATAATTTTAACTGAAATAACAATTTTTCAAATAATCAAAAGTAATAATACATAGAATAGTATAAAGAGTGAGACAATAAATATGTCTCTTGTCCATTCCTCTAAGTCTGAACAATGCACACTCCAAATCCCCAAAAGTAGCCTCTAAATGTATATATATTTTTTATTTCCCAGTAACGGTGTGAGAAATGTTTTTCACTTCCAACACAATTACTTGAAAGTGAAACATTAGCGAAGAAAAGGAAATTATTGTGATTATGGAGATTAAAGTATTATTATAAAAAAATAGTCAAAAATGAAAATATGGGGGGCAAAAAAGTGAATCCATTAATATATTTTAAATAGATTGATGAATGCAAAAGATAAAAAATAAAAATCAATTGCCCCTGAAACAAAACGCTACCGTTTTATTTCCCATTCCACAATAAAAAAGGCGGGAACATTTGCCGCCACTTTTTCAATATCAACCCATTCTCTCATATCAGAACTCCCATTCCAAAATTCTCAAAACCCTAATCTCCAAATCTAAATGGAAACTGAAGGGTTATCCGTAACCTGCGTCGGCCTCGGATCAATCGAAGAGGACGACTATGGCAATCGAATCGGTTACGCCAACACCGAATACTGCCTCGGTATCAATGAATCTCTCGCTTTTGTTTTTCTCCCTCAAATTTTGATTAAATTCTCCATTTCCTGATTTATTAATTCAAATTCGTTATTATCAGATAACTTGAAAGACTTGCTGAGGTTTTTGAGGCGCGATGATCCACAATCGCGCACTGTTTTCAAGCAAGTTTGCAAATGGAACATCGTTTCCAAGAACTTGATTCCGATCATTGAGTACTGTCACCACGATCGCAACCTGCTTCTGAATGCAGGTTTGTAAAGTATATTTGATTTTTTTTTCCTTTCATTATTAGCATGTTTTGACATTTTGATTAATTGAATGATTGGTAATTGTTGAGTTTTGTCTTGTTCAGTGAAGGTTTTGGTTTTCCTAACTATGCCTATTGAGCCCTCTTCTACGGATATCCCACAGCAGTTGGAGTATCTGTGGGGTTTGAAGGCTGCAGTGACGAATAGTGATGTTGCTGCTGTTACAGTGTCCATTCTAGAAAAACCTCTTGAGAATTTGGAATGGTGAGTGAGCCATTACTGCATTTTATTATGGATTTATGGAGCTATATCGTTTTGACATCAAGTTGTATTTGAGATCAGTGCCGAGAGAGAGAGAGCTGCTTTTTGTTTTGTGAAGAATATATACAGTATCTCGTTCTGTTGTCCAAAACTATTTTTCACAAACCATTTCTCTATTACCAAGGGAAAATTGTACTTATATGCATCAGTTTTGACTTAATTACAATTGGCAACCCTCTGAGTTATTGGTAAGTGTAATTACACAGACCTTCCCTAATGAAGATGAAGGTAGCTTTTAAAGTACAGAAGGTCTTAGTGTAATTAAGCTAATTCTCATGAGAGGTTGATGTAATTTAACATATTATTGATTACTATCTCTTAAAAGAATGAGATTGGAAAAACTACTCATTTGTTTCTGTCCCTTTTGTTTTGCTTCCAGTAATGCATTCACAGAGGATGATTGGAAACTGGTCCAGCTGGTGCTTACTTTATTTAGGAATATACTAGCTGTTCAGGAAATCCCATTGCAGCAACAGTCAGGGGGATTTGCTAGTCAGTTGTTATCGCTGAGAGATAGATTTCTTGAACTTTTGTTCAATGAGAATGTGACTGATATAATATTGGCTATTGCTCAATACGTTGGTGGTTCTAATGTTTATCTCCGTCAGGATAACTTGCTTCTACTGGAAATTTTCCATTATATATTTATGGGCCAGGATCCAGAGTTGATTGTTAAGGGCCATTTGAATGGATTAAAGGTTAGCCATCTCAACTTCATCATTATTTATTTTCTGGTCAAGGTTTTTCAGGGCACCAGCACACTATAAATTTGGATTGTTCTTTCTAGTTTTTAGAATATGCTTTTACAATATAACTTTCTTGGTTTTTTTTAGGCATGTTGGTTTCATCTTTCTAATGCTGTTATAAATTATGCTAAGGTTCTATATTGTTTGACCAATTACATTTTGCATATTTTACTTTTAGGCAGATGAGGGTTCCCAAGCTTCTCTTAGTAGTCTCCAGTCCATTATGGAGGAGGAAAAGAAAAAAATAAATATTTGTAGGCTCAACAATATGAGTCGACACTCACAATTTAGTGGAACATTTGCCCGGCTTACCATGGTATGACTTTTTTGCTCCCCACTAATTAGCTTCAAGTCTTCAGCAATAGTGTACTTTGTTGACACCAGTTGAATCTTTGGCAGGATGGTTCTAAAGCAGTAATTAAAGGAAATCCTAACTCTTCTCGTAATATACTGCATAAATCACAAAATATTATCAGGGGTCCTACCAAAAAAATTGCATGGGATCATCCAAAGTTACCTTCAACAAAGGATAAGATATTGGAGTTGCTTCATGGATTTTTGAACCAGTTTCTTTCTGTGGGATACAATGGTATCTCTTACAATAAATTGTTTCATTTACAAATTACAACTCATGCTTATCATCTTCGGGTTTCTGATTGTAAACATAACAGTAATCTCATTGCAATTCAATGATGTATCAGTTTTGATGCGATCCATTCGTGAAGATATTGAAAAGGAACACCCCGCAATTCAAAGAAGTGATGTTGTCGTTTTCTTTGAAGTTGCTGAATTTGTCACTGCATTTCAGTTTTACAAATATTCAACTTCTAAGGTAAGAATAATTGTCTGTCGTCTGCATATCTCTTGCTTGCTTTCATTCGTTACTCTTTCAAACATCAATATTCAATACTTAACATTGGCCCTTGATCAGAAATATCCAAGCCAATTGTTCATGATATTCATGGTTCTGGAATTATGAAGCACTTTTAGTTCATCTGAATATTTTAATTCGATATAGGTTACACACACAGAGTTGTCATATTTAGTTCATCTGAATGTTTGAATTGCATAAAATAAACTAGAAAGTAAATCACAGCATCTTTTGTGCTCATCTAGTCTTTGGTATCACTTATTGGTTTATGCATAAATTGCCTGCCGGACATTTGTAAATCTACATTTGGCGAAAGATGTTAACAGATATGTTCTCTCCTTTACTAGACCAAGGAGGGAGGGGATGCATTTGAGACTTTTGGTGATAAAGATGCTGATACCTCAGATTTCAGTGGTCAATTATGTGGGCCTATTGCATCATCCTTGAATGAGTCAATGTTTCAGTTAGTCATTTCAAAGTGGCGCAATGCATATGATGGTCTAAAGGAGACAAATGACTACAAGTTTTTATCAGCAGCTGGTTCTCTTTTGAAAAATATGGTAATGGGCACTAACAAATCTTAAAGATATGTTTTTGGTATGCTTTCTTTATTTAGTCCATACATTTATGATTTATCCTTAACAATGGGGTAGAAAATTGACAACCTTTTTCTTTTCAATTTAAACCTATGCTCCCGTTTTGACTGAGGTGTCCAAGTTGCTATAAATGTTATATATATCTTACTACTAGTTCACTTTTAAAAGCACTATTGCTTTATCAATCCAATTTCATGCTATTCTTTGTTTATATTTCCATGCTTTCCAGTTTGTTTATTATTATTTTTATTTTTATTAGTTTGATAAATTAGGTGTTGGGAAATAAGTCCTACATTGCCAGCTTCATTGTACCCAGAATGGTTTAAATACATGTTAGGGTACTCCTCTCGTTCCCAATTGGTTTTGAGATGGAACCTGAACCTTAACCACGTTATATGTTTCTGATTTGATTTTGCAGATTCGCATGCTGGATTTGGTGCTTAAATTGTTGCCGGAAGACTCTAAGGAGCCACAAACAACTCGCATCCTTCTATACAAGTTATTTTATGATCAGACTGAGGAAGGAATGACTCATTTCCTATTGAATTTGATGAAAATGTTTGATACCTACAAACAACCCAAAAGGTTCACCTCTTTATTTGAGCAAAAAATTTCACTTTCTTTAACTGTGAACTTATGTGTGTGGGTTATGTTTTTCATGCGATAATGGGAGCCTGGTGTTGTCATGAGACAAAAAATTGGTTGAGGTGGCCACCCTCAATACTGCATCACTTTGCCATTGTGGGTGTCCATTTATTGTCATTAATAAGTCTAATGGGAATCATTGTTTTTATACGTATTTTTGTTTTGAGTGTTTGTGTAATCATTTTGTGGAAAAGATGGGGTAGCCACTATTGTGGAAAGATATTAGAATTGTGCCTTAGGTGATTTGGTCATGTGTGGTGGATACCATTAGAAGTCCCAATAAGGAGAGTAGATCAAATGAAAGTTTGTCCAATTTCTAGAGATCAATGTCTTGTCAATGGACATGGTATATGATAAAACATTATGATGTCATTCGACCCATGTAGCTGATCCCGCCTAGTTAAAAAATGATTGCTGTTGTGATTTGTGTAATCCACAGTCAATACACTCTCCTTGCTGCCACACTTATGGTTTTTCTTTCTTGTCAGTGATCTTGCAGACTTGGTAGAAATCATTCACAAGGTTATAAAGCTGATGAATAATCTTCAGTCTCGAGGGACACTAAGGGTAAGCTTAGAGACATATTTACAATTATTTTTTATTTATCTCCTTTGAAATGTGTGTAAATGGTGTTGTCATTTCTGACTGATTATATGAGAATTTAACAGTTATTGATCCTTTTCATTATTTGGTATCCTACTAAATTCAAGGTATCTAAGAAATCAAGGAAAGTGAAAAAGAAGAAATTTCCAGAAGAAACCATATCAGGAAACAAACCAACTGAAGATCATTCTAGCATTCAAAAGGAAGCTGACACACCTGTTGGCAATCAACTAACTGAAAATCAACTGCTCCAGAAGGAATACCAATTGAACCCAAGCTCCACTGGGGATGAAGACTCTGCTGTTCCCAATGATAATGAACATGAAAATGATGATGATGAAGGTAGGAACTCACATGGTTGTTTGGAACCAATGGAAAGCAAAACTTCTGAACATGCTAATGAGGATATGTTGGATGGCATCGATGATTTTTCTGAAGATGAGCAGTTAAATGCATTTAATGAAGTTGATTTTAATGTTTCAACATTGATCTCTGCTTTTGCAAATCACAGTATCATTCAGAACTTATGTTGGTTGCTCAAGTTTTATAAGAGCAATTCCCTAGCTACAAATCATTACATAATTAGTATGCTGCGTAGAATCAGTGAAGACCTTGAACTCCATCCAATGCTGTACCAGGTTAAGTCTTGAAAGCATTTCCACCTTCAATGAGATTGCATGGTTGTTTGTGATTGTGGTAACATTTCTTAATCTTTTTAACATTTTCTTGTAGTTGTCACTGCTCATGACTTTTTATGACATCCTGGCTGAACAAAAGTCATGTCCCAGCAAGGATTATGCCGATATAGTTGATTTCCTAACCAGTTTGGTCAGGAAAATGCTAAAGAAAATGAAAAGGCAACCCCTCTTATTTTTGGAAGTCCTTTTCTGGAAGTCACGAAGGGAATGCCACTATATAAATGCTGAGTATTTGTTGGGTGAGCTTGGTCATTTAAAGAAAGAAACTAGAAGCTGGAATAGTAACCAAAGGGATGGAGAAATTGGTTCATCCCCTGTGAAAGCATGGACTCATAGAAGTATAGCTGATGCACTTGGTGATGATGAAGCTGATGTTGTAATAACCCATGACTTAGGATATCAAAGGTAAGATAAAGTTCTCTAACTCTCCTTGCAAGCTTTAGCTTCTTATCCAAGAAAACAGACACTCAGACATGTATTGACATGTGACAAAACACAAACATGACATAAAGACACCAAATTCTAAAATTGTAGGTACAGTACATGTCCAACATGCAACATGACATCAAAATGGTGCTCATGCTATATAGCTTCTTATGTAAATGTCCAAGTTTATATATTTTTTATGGTTTATGAGAAAAATTTGGGAACCCTGAGATAAACCATATTTAGAATTTGTATCTATTGTTGTTAACTTAGATTTGAGCAATGATTACCTTCCTCCAATTTGAATTTCACAATTTGAATTTTTCATAATTATTCTTGATCAAATGGAGATACTGCAGTACAACAGGCTGCCAGACTACTAATTTGGTTTTCCTTCTTTCAGCAATAGAGAAAAGGTTGATGGTGTTGTAGATGAGCTCACATCAACTTCGGGCAATAAGATTGATGAAGATGATAATAAGTATGTTTAAATCCTGATTCCAGATCAAAGTTTCCCTCAGATTTTCTAGTTTCTGATACTTGGTTCATGTGGACATAACAGTGGGGAGCGATTAATGGAAGATGAGTCTGGAACTGGAATAGCTCCAAGGAGAAAGAAAAAACTTATTCTTGATGGTGAATCAGAGAGACAAATTAAGGATCTCTATGAGAAGTAGGTCTCTGAACTCCAAAGTGTGATTTAAATTTTAGCGTTGACAATAATGAACTTGGCTTCTATACACACACGCACAAACACACATCTACTGCAAACATCCTCAAGGAGTTGGCAAGATAAATTTTATAGCTTCATTTTTTTCGTTCGTCTCTTGCATATAAGATTAGCATTTATTTTCATCACTGAATCCTTCTTGCTATGGATATTTTAGATTTAAGGATAACCCACACTGCAGTCGTCATATTGCTGAAGTGCTAGATCCAGATGGTAATATTTCACCAGCACAAATTTCCAATAAGTTAAAAAAGTTAGGGTTAAAGGTTGCACGAAGGAAAAATATTGGTGATTCTGATGAACCCTTGACAACTAGCCCTATTCAATTAGAGGCACAAGGATTCACTAACAATGATGCGGTGAATTTGGAGGGAGAAAGCCTGTTGGTTCAGCATCTGTAAGTATATTGGATCTTTTGTGCTTGTTAAGTATTT
>NC_032012.1:26919429-27027311 GCF_001865875.1 Lupinus angustifolius
ATCTTTCCTTCGTATGAATACTTTTCTCACCAATGTTCACCCTATTCAATTTTTTTAAAGAAAACATTTTTACATCTTTGCTGAGTTGTTCTCAATCTTATGTTGTAGGCAGAAAAGAAAAAGAGTATGTGCTTTCAATGAAGATCAGGAAGCTCTGATCAGAGTTTTGTATGAGCAGTGAGTGTCCGCTAACTTGATTGCTTAGTAAAAGATGACATTTAATCTCTCTTCTTGATGAATAGTAAACAGTTAGTTAAATAAGAACATCCTAGTTTTTCTGAATTTTCTGATATTATTTTGCAAAAAAATGACAAATAAAAAAAGGAATGAAGTCTTTTTTATTTTGCTGTTAATATCTGGGTTGTAAATTTTGCAGATTCAAAGATCATAAAAGATGTAGTTACATGATAGCCAATGCAGTGGATTTGGATGGTAAATTCACACCTGCCCAGGTGTCTCGAAAGCTTAAGCAGCTTGGGTTGTCTCTTCCTCAGAAGAGAAATTTTGGAGGCAAAATGCACCCAAAGAGTGAGGATCTTATGGCTGGTTCAAAAGATAAAATGGATAAATCCGATGATGAGACATTGATATCATTAATAGGAAGGTAATTGTGTATTGATCTGTGGTTTTGTACATAGTTGATACATTAATATTCTATCTATCTGTAAAATTGTATTCAACAATAGGCACATGGAACTTCCAAAGCAACATCTTTTTAATAGAGGGTTGTTTCAAAATTTATATATGAATATATGCTTCAGCTTAATATCAATACTTTGCTATGTTTCTGTTCTATGTCCTCTTTTTAACTATTATTTATTTAATTTTAGGGAAAAAGTGGGGAACCGCAAAGTAGTATCAAATGAAAGGTTACATGAAAAGACCGGCGAGGATAAATTGTCAAAAGATGATTCTGATGATGAAATGCTCAGCTCTGTTCTCAAGTATATTTCCCTTTCTTTGACTTTCCTTTTCTAGACCTAGAACCTTTACTGATTAACGATAGGATAAAAAATGTTTATATCAGTAATTTAGTTTGAACTGTTTATTCTATTTGCAATTAATTATTCTTTATTTTTCTTTAATTTAGGAACAAAATGAAGAATAGAAAAGTACTGAGTGAACAATTGCATGAACATACCAGTGAGGATACACTGTCAAGAGATGATTCTGGAGATGAAATGCTCAGCTCTGTTCTCAAGTAAATATCCGATATTCCCACTTTCACTTTCCTTTTCGAGTAATTTACTGATCAATGACAAGGCCATAAATATATCACGAATTTTATTGAGATATCGATTCTTTTTTTTCATTCTATCTGACCCAACTTGAAAAATGACTCCCGTGTGACCAAAAATCTGGTTTTAACATTCGCTAAAAGAAAATATGGTTCTAACATCAGCAGTTAGTCAAGTTCGTAAGCAAGAATGAACTTGTGATTTGAGTTGGAATTGTCATGTCATTTGCCGAGCTCTGTTCATGTCAACTTGCATATCAGTTTTAATTTTCTCTTATCTCTATTTCTTGTTTGTTTGATTTCTGGTTGTAGGAAAACTAGGAGATCCCTTCTTAAACCAAAGAATGTTGAGCTTGAAACCATCCAAATTCAGGAAAAAATATTGGACAATGATTCTTTTAATGAAGGCATACAAAATGTTTCGGGAAGGTATGCCATTTAACCTTTTATTTTTAGTAAAAGTGCGCTGTTGCTAGTTTTATTATTAATGCAAGTTTATTAAGGTTCCTGGATATGTACATCTGTTGAAGCATAACATGTAGAAACATTTATATTAAACTTAGACAAGCTTAAGCTGATTTGGTGGTTGAATTAACTTGTACTAGCAGTGAGAATGGGGAAGGTATGAAGAATGAGCAAGTGGATGATGAATTGATGGATTCAGTGGATGATGAATTGATGGATTCAGTGGATGATGAATTGATGGATTCAAAGGATGATGAATTGATGGATTCAAAGGATGAAGTGAGTGTAAGTACTTTTTCTAACAACAAAGTAACCAGACGGAAGCTGAGGATGGTGATTGATCCTGAGGATGATGATGACTGACCTGGAACCATGCATCATTGGGAGAAGAGAAAGTGAAACTATATATGATGTTACACTCAAATTTCTTGTACATAAAATTGCTTGAATCTCATTAATAAATTATCTTGTTTTCTGCTCTAATGTTTATTATTCATTCTTCTCATACCCAATAACATTTATCAGTTACATACAAGTCCAAGATGAAGTTCCCTAATACATATAAGGTTGCAACTCTTTCCACCAAAATGATTATCATTGTTATAATTGCAAAAGGAAATATGTCAAAATAAATCATCAATATAATTGCAGATATTTAAAATAAATCATCTTTGTATCAACTATTTAGCAACTGAAAATCATAGTCGCAATTTCCATTGCTGATATATACAAAAATAATCCATTTCTTTATAATTGCGGCTATTGTTGACTGATTTTGCTATTCCTGTTGACTTTTATATGGGAGGATTGAAAAAACATTGTGAGTTGGAACCTGGCTAGATATAATTTTGGGAGGTTGGAGTCTCCACAACTCACTCACAAACAAACAAGCCAATTACTCCTTCAGACTCGCTGAAAAATACCAACAGCATATCATTACAACACACCACTACTCTTCAATACCTATTCACATTTCTTACTTACTAATCAATATTTGACCTTTTCTTTCCAACAAAAATAGTATGGGCAATGACAAATGAACTATATACTTGAAATTGCCAATAGTGACACCTATCAGCAAATGCTAAGGTAACTTTTCTTACTATAAAAACAAAATTCCAATATATTACAACATGGAAAGTCCAATAGAGCAACACCCATCAAAATGCTAATGCATGTACTTAAATGCTCACTCGATAAAGAATGAAGAACAACCAAGATATAGTATGATTCTATGATGATAAAGATGTTACTCGGACAGAGTTATCTGCTGATCCAGTCAAGAAAATTGGCAAGGTCGGATGCCAATCAACGGCAGTAATAGGAGCACCATGAGCAAGAGTTCTCCAACCACTCAACTGACCCTGAACCTGACACAATACAATCCTACATTAACATTTTCATATTAACTAAGATAATCAGAAATATTCAAGCTCAAATTTGAAGTGAACCTGATATATGGGTGCTCTAACTGAACTGGATGTTACCAAGAGTCTCCTCCCATTTGCATCTAATGCCATCTCATGTCTACAGTATTTTGAATCTTTGAGGGGGTAACAGAACCTATCAAATGTTTAAAAAAACAATGCTGAGAATTAATTCTTCAAACATATCTAAAAGCAAGCACAGAAGTAATTGAGATAAAATATCACCACCCACATAAAATAAATGAGCTTTAACAGCAAAAGAAAAGAAATAGCAGGTACGGTGACAATTATACCAGACATGCATTCGATACCATTTGTGCTAGATCTGATTAAAATGGCTATTGGCACCTATAAAAAACAAATGGCTACTAGCCACACTAAGTTGTGTTGCGCTGCATTAATTATTTGAAGACAGAGAATTAGAGATGAATCTGGACCTAAATTAACTATCAAAAGCCATATCAGCCAACTCCTTAAATTTTCAACATTTTCTCAATCATAAAATTGAAAAAGTGTAAGCCATTTATAAAAGTGAAAAGCCTCCATTTGGTGGCATCTATTTTTCCTGTATTTGGCTTGTAAAAAAACTTTAAGCCTTTATATTCGTGAGGGAAAAAAAGGCAAAGATCCAAAGTCTAATCATAAGGTGTCAAACAAGAACAATACCTACTACAGTCTCTTGACCACAGGATTTGACCTGGATTTTGCAAACTCCACTCAAAGATCTGACAACAAAGAGCGAATTAGAATTGAAGTATAAAATCCATTTTCACAAGATGAAAAACATATTGAAAGCATTTAAAATGTCTAGCTAAGATTAAATAAATAGTACTTGCCTTCCCATCAGAACCGAGGCTAAAAAGACTAGTCTCATCTGGTCCAAAAAGAATAGAACTGATAGAAGAATCATGTGCAGGCCAGCCAGTGATTTGTAAACCAGCTGACATGTCTTTGGCTAGTTAAGGATGACGGGATTGCAAAAACATGTGATCATGCAAGCACATTTAAAATAAGTGCTCTTATCTGAAAACTTTTTGAAAGCATTGTATTTCAAATAATAACTGAGCTCAATAATCATAGAATAAGAAACCCCTAGAAAGATGAAATCCATCAAATTGGCAATTCCACCTAGGAAAGAGATACTAAGGGCGGCCTAGTGCACGAGGCTCCCACTTAGTAGGGTGTGGGGAGGGTAGATGTAGCAGCCTTACCCCCGCAAGCAAAGAGGTTGTTTCCAAGTTTTGAACTTGTGACTTCATGGTCACTAAGCAACAACCTTACCATTGCGTCCAGTCCACCCTCTTAAATTCCACACCCACTATTTGAGCCTGGATTTCATTGAATATTTGAAATTGCCAAGAGTGCTAATGCGGACATCTAGGGAAAGAGATACTGAATTCCCAAGAACCAGCAAAACATTAGCATGGGAAAGTAAATAACAGAATACATTAAGGATACCAAACATGTGAATCATCCCATCAATAGCAGAAGCTGCTAAAATCTTTCCATTGTGATTAAAGCAAAGAGATGTAATGGCCGGTGGATCTTCTCCAAGAGGAAGGACTGTCTTTATGAATCCAAAATTAGTCGAAATTCAAAGCCAGGAAGTGACATAAACATTCTACACAAAGAAGCAATACCATGGCTTTCCATGTCTTCATGTTCCACACAGTTAGTGAAGCGAAACCCAGGTTGTCAGAGTAGTTGGAACCAACACTACAAAAATAATATGGTCTTCATAACTACTTGCTAAAAAGTGTAACAGTACAATATTAACGGAAAGGAAGGGCATTGAGATCATGATAAAAGGTGTCATAACCTCAGCAATGGTATTTAACCACAGTTTAATACTTATGTCCTATATCAAATTACCGAAATGTACACATCATAACTGGAGTAAAATAGTCAAAACAACTGATTAAAAAATACCCTCCAGATGCTGCTGCAGACACAAAGATGGGCTCCACGGGACTGCACTTTATGTCCAATACACTGTAAAGCTACACTTGTCAGATAGACAGAGTTGAAAACCAAAGCTACACCTGATAATTATATAATTAAGAAATACCTTGGAAATGCCTCAGTTGTGCTGAGGTCACAGACAACTCTCTTTGCATCCACATTCCATGCCTTAATGCATCCATCTGATGTACCTATAAGAAGCTTTTATAAAGAGGCACAACTTAAGTACTTGAATTGATAATCTCATTTATATAATATAATAGAGTAACCTCTACTCACATACCAATCGGTCTGATTTACATTCCCAGTCAAGTGATAAAATTTCAGTGCCACAATATATGGTTGCATTTCTAGACACTGGAGTTGATGTATCATATGTCCATATCCTTTATTAAAACATGGAGAATAAACAAAGATCAAGTTCCCCGTGAGAGACTTCATAAAAATTAAGAGCTGCAGATACTCAGTGAATGGTAAAGAAAAGAAGTATTAGTGAAGGGAAACATCAAAGGGCTATTTCTAAACAAAAATGCATTGGAGCATATCAAGTTTTATTTCTTTAATTTTATTTTTTGTCTGTTTTTTATGGTATCATTAAATATATTCAAACTGAAGGTTTGGAGTGCAGGCCACATCCTACTTATCAGGACTAACAATTACATGAACTCCCAGTTGTCCATTTAAGTAATTATCTCCACGTTTTTCATATCAACTTCCAAAAAGGGTTACCTGACGGTTCCATCCAGAGAAGCACTAGCAATATTGTTCCCAGATACAGAGAAACGGCATCGGGTGATTGGACTAGTGTGCCCTAAGAATGTCTCCTGGAAAAGAGAGACATTTGATCTTTTATACAGGTTGTTATAAAATTTAACATACTCATACAGCAAAAAAATTAACACACTCTGGAAAGTAACTAGTGGATGCCAGTGTAAAACCCCTTCACACAAACAATGCATACATATACTTAAACACAACAAAAACCAAGTCTTAATCCTACTAGGAGGAGTCCACTACATAGATCGAACATATATTTATTCATATGAGGCTCTATAATCTATAGGCAGTTTTACCTGGTGCTCTACTTTGACCTCGGGAAAATCTTCTTCCTCGCTGTTTTCTGCTACAAAATTAATTGTTATTCTTTTATTTTAAAAGAGAAATAAATGGTTACTTAATTATTTAGTAATTGGCTAGTTGCTACCTAAGCTTAAAGGCAAACTTAGTCAGCATCTAGAATATTAAGATTGGTCTTGAAGTACATCTCTCTACCTATAATGGAACTGTCATGACCTTTTTGAGTAGGATCACCAGTTTCGCCATTTCTGAGATGGTCATTCAATAGGGAAGTTGAATCATGACCAGACTTGGAGCTGATAGACTGTGACTTAATATTTTCAGGTCCATCCACAAGTTGACTAATCTCTGATTGCCCTACTCGTGGAAGAACAATTGGAAAAACTTCTGGAGAATCTTTTGACATATGAGTACTATCTTCACGCAAATTGCTTGAACTAGAAGTTCCTTCCATACTTCAATCAAAATTAATTAGAAACGATACATATATCATTAAGAGTCTAAGGAGAATTGGAAGAAGAAAATATGCTTACCTACTAAAGTGGCATAACTGTGCCTCTTTCTCCGCAAGTAAAGCCTGAAGTTTTGACAATTTAAGATTCAGATGCATGACATCTCTTTTGAGTAGGTTAGTTACATTCATTTCAGAACTGATCTTCAGTAGAGCAGGGAGACGTGATTTTGTTAAGGATGATTTAAGAAAAGAATTCATGAAATTATGAAAGGGCTGGAGACATGAGCATATAAAATCAAATTGTAAAGCATGGGAAAGAATGGGAACGATGATGCATGAGCCATGAAATAAAATTGTGAAAAGAGGTCACCACAAAATTAGTTGCCCAGTCATTATTTCTATTTTATATCCCTTCTTTTCAGTAAGTTTATGGCCATAAGCCCATAACCATCCCTACTACTTTGTGGCCAAAGTGCCATACTTACCAACTGCCTTATACAAGAAAGCTTGTGAAAGGTAACATACTTGAGACTATAAATAGAAACGACACTGCAATGTTGGAAAAGGCATGTTTCCTAGCCACATCCTACTAGTATAGCATCCTTTCATCACTTGTTTCTTTTTATTTTCATTTCTCATAAATTACCAACATAGACATGCATCCACCTAGTCTTACATTGATCACTAACACCATTGACCATTCAACCTCCCTTTTAAAACTAGATAAACTGATCCGATATAAACTCTGAAACTTATCAGAACAAACATAAGTTGCGGAAACTACAAGTTCAATCAGTACAACTACTAAGCAAGAGCAGAAAGAACAAGTTCAATCATTACAAACCAACATAAGTAGTTGCACTAGAGTACAAAGCATAACATATCACTACCTCAGGTCCTTTGTATAAATCTTTTTGTAGTTTGATGTGGATTAATATAGTTGGTCTATTAACATTAAACTTGCCAACAATTACAGTACCCTTCATTATTGAAATTCATTCATTTTCTCCTTTCACTCAACTAATGATTTCTTTTTCCACTAAATAATGGCAGTTTTGTATTTAAAAAAAAGCCAATGTACTCAATTCTGCGGATGATCAAACTTTCAACTTAGTAATATGAACCAGTATATAATTACATATAAAATCTATATATTAAAAACAAAGCATAATAATAAAAAAGTTAAACAAGAGAAGGATATGAGTAGCATTGAAGATCTCACTGAAGAAGTTTCTGACAGAAAGACGCAACGCCTCATACCACTCCTTGGTGAAAAATATCTTAAATTCTGGATCCAAGTTCGGATTCTTCATGTGTGGAATTGCTGCATTTAATTAAACTAATTATCTCATCATGAAAATCTCACACTATAACTTCATTACATAATCACAAAAACCTAAAAAAGAAAAACGCACCAAACCAGTGAGTCCAATCCTGTGATTTTTGCAACAGTTCAGAACCATAGGTTTCGAAAAACTCGAAAACCTTATCGGCACGATTGGATTGCAATGCGTGAACGACGTAGAAGCGCAGAAGAGAAGTTTCGAGTTTAGAGAAGGTGGAAACGAGTGTGGTTTCGGAGAGATAATTATTGAAGAAACCGAGGAGAGCAATTAAGTTATGAGACTGAAATTTGGGAATATATAGAGAGAAAATGAGGTCAAGAATCTTATCGAGCTGAAAAGATTGACCAATATCGGAGCGCAATTCGGAATCGTAAGATTGAAGAGTGTTTGTGAATCCTCTGAAAACCAGAAATTCCCTCACCAACTCTTCTGCATACTCCATCTTCTCCATCGCCTTGTGAAGCAACAACGACGGTGTGCTGTTGGTAGTGGCGGTGCCGGCGGTGGTGATAGTGAGACGAAAGCGGTGGCGGAATGGTGGCAAGGACTGTGATTATGTTATGTTCTGATTTCTGATACTTTTCTCTTATTAGCATCAAGGACTTAATATTAAAATTTAAAAAATTAATAAATGTAATATGTATGAAGTATCTCTGTGAATATTTATATATTCACCATTTATTTCATTTATGAATATATTTTTGAAGAATGAATAATAATTAAATATAAATTGTAGATTTTTTAGGTACATAATATAAATATAAATTATAGATGATATAATAAATAATAATATTGTACATTTTTTCTCGGTATTAATAGTCTTAAAAGGTTGAGGCTGGTCTTTATTAGTTAATTCGTAATTTCATATGAATGGTTCTAAGCTTCATTTCATGCATCAAAATAAAGAAAGATATTATTTTTATTTAAACCTTATCAAATCATTGTTATTTGTCTTCTTTATTTCTTTCATGTCTTAATAATTCACACATTATTTTTCAGATTCAATTTCAAATTTGTGAATAGTATCAACTTTACAGAGATATTGACATGACATCAATTTTTTTCTTCAAAAGTTCAGCTTTTCAATTATTTTTGAATTAAATGCTTTCAAAACTTATAAATTTATATTTCCCCTTACATTCGGACATTTTTTTTAAATGATCTCAATTGCATGCTCTAACGTGAACCTTTGTTCAAATTATGATAACAATGTTATGTCGATCTAATCTTTTTTTTTTTGCTCTTTAGATGTAATCTGTAAATTAAAGGATTGAGATGAACAAATAAAAAAGACAAATGTACCCAAAAAATAAAACTCACATTTTCAGAAATCTTTAGGCCAAAAAGTTGTAGATCTGAAATTGCAAAAATAAAGTTTGTTTTTAAATAAAAAGAAAGGTACTTTAGAGTACCTCATTAATTAAATAATTAATTAATTAATGGAGAGGGTTGATAAGGTTCAAGTCAGTCATTGAACATGGGTCATGGGGTGCTCAAGTCTCGAACCCGTAATGGACTAATGCTCGAGATAACCTCAAACCATTAGGCCAGGGCGAGACTGGCATATGAAAACTATAATGTCATATTTCTATAAGTGATAGTGTGTACTTTCATAGTTTCATTAAAAATTAAAAGTTGTAATTGGTAAAAATTCCAATTTGATACTTAGTTTGAAGAAGCTGATTATACTTCATTACATGACTTAGTGACTATACTTTCTTGTTTTATAGTTTGGTGCAGAAAACCACACAAAACTTCACTATTGCAAATCTTGCTTTGCTTCCCATAGCATGAAACATGAAGACCCCACGGGGGAGATAAATTTCTGTAGGAAATCATTTCATCAATTCATTCATTTTTATGTTCCTCATAGCGATAAAAAAACAAAAACTATTATATCTCCAAGTGTTTAATGAAATAAAATTTAAATACAAAGATAAGTACTTCAATATCTTTAAAACATAAAAAAGCATTAAAAAATTATCTATTTAGCAATTAAAAAGATTGTTTATGAGGATATAAATTTATCCTGTTAATATTATAACAAGTTTTTCATCATTAATAAATTATGGGTTTCCCATTTTAACTTAATAATCATATTATAGTAAGCTTAAAATATTATATACAATCTTTGCCTTTGGGGATATCCCATAAAAATATATACAATCTTCTTAAACTAAGCAACTAAAAGGAATCAGTCTCACATCGTGCTAGCCATAAACCAGACAGATTCCATTTTGAAATTGGCGCTTTTTTTTTGTTTTCCATATGTATCTTCGTACTGGAGGTAATTATGTCCGAGCCGGAACATCCACAGGTACATTATAAAAAGAAGAAAAATAATATACTAAATTAAATTAATTTTGTATGAATAAACTGGTTAAATTCTTACTAGCTATGTTATAAATTTTAAGAAGTTCGCATCTTCATCAATTTGGCCACAATACACCCATGGATACAATGTTTTGTTCTTCACATCCAATATAATGGGTATGCAAGTATACTCACAATATAAACATCACAATATAAACATCAAGTTAGATATTGGTTGAAAATATGAGTTAAAAATCATTTATAATATTAGTCAATCATTATCTTCTAAACTCACTTTTGGAATAATTACATTAACTAGATATCAAAGCCAACACGATGATTTAACAGGGTGTTGATTTAAGTGGCAAATGTTTAATTCCCCTTAAGTAATGTCTCGAGTTCGAATCTTGTGGATGAAAAAAATACTCGCTATGAGAGTTAGTCATCTAATATTACACAATCCTTTTTCATGAGCTACTTAAACATGTGTAATATATATATATATATATATATGAAATGAATATTTCCAAGTAGTATAGAGAAATCTTACGAATGATTTATCTCAGAACCCTTTGAAAGGTACTTCTCATTTAGCTTGTGATGCCATGAGACTGTGTAAGACATTGATATGGTGTTAGTGAGGCAGAGATTTTCCATTGTCACTGCTCAGAGAGAATCTTAAGGGAAAAAATTGAAGCAAATCAACATGCATATACACATGGATCACCAATTTTCTCAAGTACACACATCATGCAGCTTTTAGGCTAATCATATATAAGACACTAGGTGAAGCAGTTCCGGTCCATGCATTCAATTTTGTCTTATCTTTTCTTCTTCTTTTATTGTGCCAAAAACATTATTTGTTGGTTGCAACATCTTTTTCACCTTTCACTTTCTATGAATGCACTTTTTATTTCTTATCTTAATTAATGATTTATCATTGATGTTGAGGACAAATTTGTTAACAGTAACAAGAGATTTGTTAGATACGTTAATTTTCTTTTAATATCTACCTAAACTTGTGTTTGATTTTATTCAACAGTTGATAACTCCTACTAGATACGGGATCAAACCTATGAAATCTTTCTTAGTTTCCCTAGTACATGCTAGACTAATCTCATTACATTAATGGCTAGTTCGTCCTAGAATCTTGTTGGACTCATATCCTTAACTAGGAATATCGTTCAATCACTAGAAGATACTTGCTACTAGGAGCAACAACATACCCAAAATAAAGATATTAATTCATCACTCATATAATGAGGAGATATATTTTTTTGGGTACTACCAAATATATTTTCACTCTTTTGGGTAAGGAATTAATCCATTTTGGGTGCGTAATTGTCCCTTCTAATAAATGTTGCTCACATGAATTGAATCATTGACCTTTTGGTCATTTCGGAAATCTAACGAGACCTTATATACCAGATCAACATCTTATTACTACAAGGAGATAGATTTGATTAACACAAAATAAGTAAATACAAATTATGACTAACAAATTTAAGTCCCAATGATTTCAGCCTGAGACAGGGGACATAAATTTAGACCTTGGGACTATGTTTTCCTTGGCTGGGGGAAATTTGTTCAAAAAACAATTGAGCCTAGTTTAGGGATATTCAGAGCTTAGTTTACTGTTCTAGATTAATTAAATGAATTCAAATGCAATACACTAGCAATACTCAAGGAAATGGGGAATGGTGTTATACCTAGATAGAGACATGTAATTAATTAAAAATTGAAGTATTCAATATTCTCTTTGATCTCAAAGAAAAAAAGTATTCTTTATCATTCTTTGCTTGAATCCAAAGTGCAGCCGATTTTTTTTAAACTTCTTTTGGATATAGCATTATTTCTCACTCAATATTTATGATTTTCTGCATACATTTTGTAGACCATAGAAAAGTTATGTATATTGTATAGGAAGAGTGCAAGAAGACCCAAGCCAAGTCAACAAGTCAAACCTTTTGTAGCAAAAGAGTTGAACCCTTATGCTTATTCAAAGGTACAAGAACTTAGACCCCTTCAAAATTAGGAATAGTCACATAGGATTAGGTCCTAAAAGCAGTACCTTTACCTTGTAAAAGGACACAATTTTGTGACTAAAGGCTACTCTTTTTAATAGGTATTCTGTAAAGAAATAAAGAAAGGTAAAGCAGTAGATACTAGATAGATAGACATTACATTTTCCTTCCTTTGCATTACTCTATCTTTTATGAGTCATTCCTTTTGAAAAATGATATATTCTTCTACTAAATCTTCTTAGTTATAAGAAAATGATATTTGTAACTTGTAAACCAATTATTGAAAAATAAAGTATCACCTTATAATATATATGTTAAATTTTCGTGGGTAAAAGGATTTAGGAGAGAATATAAATTACTCTTTCTTTTTTTTCTTCTTTTTTTTTTTCCTTTTCTCTCCCTCACCCCTTTTTGGAAGTTTCCTATCACCATCCTTGTGGCATCTGCATCTTTCTTTAAAGTCTGAAAATTTCTGCATATAGTGTAAGACCCACACTACTATCCTCACCCTTCAATCATTGTCCAATCCCTTTTTTCTTCCAATATAACAAATTATAAGTTATACTTTGTTTTAATGAAACTAGCAATCTTATCTTTATAAAAAGTATATTTCCTCTTTTTAATGTGGAATACTTCAACAAATAAATATCCAAATGATCTAACCACTAATAATAATACAAAGGAAATTGTGTACATCCCTATAACCTGACTAACTTGTACTGGGGCTTTCATTGTGCAGCATAGATTGGGATGGTGTGGGATGACAAGTGGGCCAAAGAAATCTAAGTATTGAAATTTACTCGGGAAAACTCTGTAACGCTGAGCTCAGAGATATTGTATTTTATAATAAAGAATAATGTATGTCCTGATGTGAGAAGAGAAGTTATGTCGTCACGCCCATTCATTAATAGACATTTATTTTATTTTTAAAATATGTAAAAAATAACCATGTGTCATTGCTTAACTGGTATAAGGAGAGAAATTATCTCCTTCACACCGGGAGATACTCCATCCTCTTTATAATAATGATGCGTATTTTTTCTTTTATGTTCTCTCTCATCTACACTGTTACTATTCAGTACTTACTCTTATGCTCTATGTCCAAACCATCAATTATACACTACTACTTAATTAGCTCAACTTTGGTAATAGCAATCTTCTTCTTTTTTGGTTATCAGCAATCTTCTGTTAGCATATATGATGTTTTGGAATGTGATATTGGTTATATGGTAGTTTTGAAAATATGATTTATTCTCTAAAAATATGAGAATCACTTCACATAAAAATATATAACCCAAAGTGAAAAAGTGAAACACTTCTCTCTCTCTTTCTATATAACCCAAAGCTAAATCACCCTTTTGTTTCATTTTCATCACTCTCTTTCTCTCTCTAGATTCCACCACCATGGATGCTCTCAGTTTCCTCAAGTTCTGGAAGAACGCCACCATATCCACAACCACTGTTCCTGATTCTGATGAAGAAGAAGAAGAAGACTCCTTCTTTGACTTGGAGCTCAATCTTCATCACAAAACCGACCATGTCCCTCAAAACAAAGCATCACTTTCTTCAAATGAACCAATCTCCAAACGAAAAATCCTCCCTATTGACCCAATATCTAAGCCTCATTCCTCCATTGCTCTTCTCAAATCACCTCCAAGCTTCAGACTTTTCACTTTCAAGAAACGAATGGCACCCCACAAAACACAACAACAACCCAAACCCAACAATGGAAACCACTTTCAATGTTCTCCAACACTTACCAGAGTTAACAGCACGACAAGTTTCAAAAGCAAAGTTCAGAGTCTTTCAGAGGAAGCAGAACACAAAACAGAGCATGTTTCAAAGGACGTGGTTCAGAAATATCTGAAGCTGATTAAGCCTTTCTATGTGAGAGTTTCAAAGAGGTACAATGATAAGATTAAGTTCTCTGAGGAAGTTGCTTCAGATTCTTCGCCGTTTCCATCACCGTTGGTTGGCTCTGTTTCTTCTAAGAAAGAGAAACAGAGGAGTTTCTCGACGGGGATGAGAGGGGTTTCTAAGCATTTGGGTAAGAGTAGGTCGGCGTCGGCGGTGGCCGGAGTAGGTTCTCCGGTGAATAGGAGTGATGATACGTTGCTGCAGCAAAATGATGGGATTCAAAGTGCTATTCTTCATTGCAAGAGATCCTTTAACTCTAGAGGTAAAGCTCTTCAAAGTTTAGATCTTTTGAGTAAAACACAATTTGGGTTATCAATGATTCTATTAGTTTCTAATTTGGTATATGATTCAATTTTTAGAGATTAAGAGCAACCACAACCACAACCATTCTTATATTCTAACTTTTAGTCTTCAACAATTCTTGACCAAAGGAAAGGGAGGAGAGAGATTGGTGTTGTGGGAAAAATGTAGATATTGTAGAACTCAAATAAGAATAAGAATGATGTTTCTCATCGCCTAAGGAAATAAAGAATAAATGATGGAAGGGACTAAAGTATAAATTTACTTCATGAAACTGTAATTTTTTTAAAACCAAAAGTGCCCATGTTTTTGGTTTGCCTTTACTCAAAATCTGTCACACTTGTTATGAAATTTTGTTCTTATAGTTTCTGATACAATTTTTTTGTCTACTTTGTTTCAGATTCTGTAGACTCATCTGTGCATTCTGTGAGATTCTCTTTTGAAGACGAATATGGGGCAAACATGTGATGTTGTACTATGCTGCTTGGATTTTGAAAGAGAAAACATGATGGTTTTACTGTAGAGACTTTCAATAGCAGAAAATCATTGTGATTTTCTGTTTTGTAAAGAAAAGGAAAATTAGAGAGAAATAACAAAATAGGGTTGTTTGTGACTACTTTTGTGGTATCTTATTTAGTCACAGTGTAAATTGATGATGACCATAATAGAAAGAATCAAAGCTGAATCTGATATATTATGTAGGTTTTGCATCATGCACTTTCTTTCATGTTACCTTTCTAAGTTATTATTGATTAGATATCTATCAAATTCAAATTGTTCCATTTATGAAAGGATTGACATGACATGAATCTGGCTATTAATTAATTCTCATATTCACTTCCTTTTTAAAAACTATGTGCATTGGAATGTAGTGTACCAAAGTTTTTATTAACAACTTATTAAACCAATTTACTAGAAGGGTTTTTTAAATTTATAATATGAAACAGATTTTAACACTTATAATTTTTTTGTAATCGCATTAACGTTTTTACTAGAGTCGATTTAGTTTGCAACTTATCAGTTTGAGGATCTTAGGTACCATTTTTAGGTAAAACTCAATGAATACAATGATGTGTTGAAGGCATTTCTTATAAAATAATGGTGCCAGTTATATAGTAATTGATTTTTAGTTAGGAGTAAATAATAATTAAAAATAAATGATAAATAATATAATAACAACGTAAAAGATTCATATATTATCGGTGCATATAAGGAGTGGGCATTGTTTTAATTTGATAATCTAGGTGACTTCATGTTGCCAGATAATTATTCAGTGGCTTTTCAAAAGCAAAAGACATACATCATTTACATTAGCATCATGCATATTTATTACATATTTACTTATCCATTATAGTTAGAGAATACAAGTATAAAAATATCAGCTTAATAATAATAAATAGGGAAATGATGCAGTTAAAGTTGAAAAATGGGTGGTGAATAAGACCTTTCGGCTTGGCCTTAATCTAATTTTAGTTTTTGATTACAATATAATCTAATTTCAGCATGATTAGATTTTCAACCAGGCCATAGAAAAATCCAATCAATCAGGCCTAACCTAAAATTAGACTTGTCATCAGGTTTAGATAGTCAACTTTTGGCCGATTTTAACTAGTTTAAAATAGTCCTTACTATGGCAAGTAGATCATGCTCTATCACAGTTTAAGCCCAAATAAATTTGATTAAATAGGTCGATTTGATAGCTCAAGATGTACTTAACATAGTGAGAAGTGAATATGTTAGTTTTTTTCAAGTAAAAAAATTCTCATTTTGAATTCTCAAATATTGTTGTTATTAACATGCTCATTAATGAACCTTTTAGTTGCATAGTGTTGAGAAGAAATGCATAAAACTGATGAGTGATAAGAAGGAATACATGAAGAATCTAAATAATATTTAAAAAGTATAAAATATTGAATATGCTCTGTATGATTACCTAGTTATGAAGTAAGCAATAAAATGTGTCGGGTAGGGCAGGTGGAAAAGCATTTAGAGTACTATAGAGCACACACCTATGGCATGATTGGGTAAAATGCAAGATTAAAATTAAAATGTGAGACATGATGGAGGTTGGATGATTTGATATCTTTCAAGTTTGAAATGTATTGTTGGTAAGAAAAGGACAGTTTCATAGTTGCATGATAGAGGTCAATAAATGGATTGAGACCATAAGGGTCTTGCCCAATTCCAAAATCGATTTAATATATATAAACTGATAGTATAAATATTTTTTATATTGTCAGTAAATTATTTATTATTGATTTATTAACCACTATTGACTATTAAAAAAGTAATACAAATCAATGATGAATGATGTACTGATAGTGTAAAAAACTTTACACTATCGATGCAAGAATTTTAAACTCTTCCGAGATTCAAAGGCATAATAATATCATGAGTAGAACCATGCCAAAAATGAACAAACGTGGTTATCCATAGTCCATACCATTGCACATTTCAAGCCTTCAAGGTGTGCCACAATTGAAGATTTGGCTAACACTTAAGACTCACTAGACTTCAAAGTTTAGCAATAAAAGGCACAATGCAGTATGAACCGTTATCTTTCATATTTAACTCTTCATGATTGAAATGCGAGAGAGAGAAATGAGTATTTTAATTTTTTAATTAAAAAATAACTTAAAATTATAGTTGTTAAATTTTTTGTAATATATCGCAATCCTTATCTAAACTCAACTCTCTAATACCATATTGTATTCCCATCTCCCTTGTCTATGTGATGAATGATATGGATGACTTTGGTTTTTTTTTCTTTCATTAAGCAGACATGAGGGAGATATATTCCTATATATGCACAAAATTAAGATAGCTACACTAAGATTAGGTTAGTCACATCATCATACCCATGTGCTTATGTTTACTTTGTGTCTATCTAAGAAAAATCTCTTATAAGATAAATGTACAATGATTGAAATACAATTGCATTTATGTATAATTTTGGAAGCCATTCACTTTACTTGCATATGCTTCCCATTGGATTTTTGCATTACTCTTGGATCACAATCAATGGTTCCTAGGTGGATTAATTTCAAGGAAAATAATATTACATAGGTAGGTGTAGAAAAATGAAGGGTGGTTTATATAATTTTACTAAAACTCAGGAGTGTTAATGTAATTTACTCTTTATTTTATGACGGAAAATTATTAGTGGAAGAGCTGGTCATCTTTGGCGGATATTTTGATTTTTTATTATTTGCTCCATTTGACTAATGAATCATAAGGCAATCTTCTCAAACAAACCAAATAACTATATAGAAATAATTTAATGGAATCTATCCAAATTAGGTTGTGGAGGTGGTTCAATGCATGAAAATGAAATTTTGCTTGCAGTTTCACTTAATAGTATAATGACCCTTGAACTTACAAATTTCCCAATTGCATATTATGCAAATAAATTAGTTGTCAATCAGCCATGTGCTCATGGAGGCATTTTTTGCTGTCATATTTTTTGTATCACTCTATGTACCATTACTTCTCATTCGTTGAAATCAAATTATTTAAGTTAAAGTTATAAACCGTGCTCATAGGGCAGGTAGTTCTTTATATATTTCTTTAGCATTATGTGATGCATACCTCCTAGCTCACTTGGTTTGCTGAATTTCAGCTATCCAAGTTGACGCTGGTTCGAGGAAGCACCACCATTTCCTCAAAATCCAACCTCAATCAATTCCTTTCCCTTCCTTAAAATCTATGAGGTGCTTTAAAGTACCTCTCTTTTTTAAAACAAATTTACAATTTCCGAGTTGAAAATAATGTATCTTCTTATACAAGATAACTTATCTCCTTAAATTTATTTATTGTTTGACATGTCTTATTATTCGACTATAGTTACATCCAAATAGCATATAGACTAAAACAACATAAATCAATAAATCCTTTCAGCTAAAGCATTTACATTTGAACATGCTACATGAATAATAATATAAGATTGATATAGCCTAGCTACTTTTCAATAGAAAAAGACAAATAGAATCAATGAACCAGTTTTTGTTCTTGAAACACACAGCAATGAAATTGAGGTTGTGTTGAAGTTCAACATCATTTTATCAATATAAAGAATTGTAGGTATAGCAGGTTGCAACTATGGAAGCTATGCAAATGAAAAGTGAAGGAAGGAGTGTGATATTAAGAAGCTTACTCACACCAACATAGCCAGCAAGTGTAATAGTTGCATCAGCAATTACTCTTGCAATTGTCCCTGCCTCTGTAGACAATAGTCCTCCATTATAGGTTCCACGCGAAAGCCTTGACGACATTACTCGCGAAAGTAGCGACAAGTTGACACCTTCAATGAATCATAGTTAAAACATCATAAAAAATAACAATGATGTGTTGTTTTAGAACAAATGTGAACCTCAAATGTTGTCTCTTTTGTTTTTACAATGTTGCTGTGGAATATATTCTTGTCTAGTGTGCACTTTTTTCGATATAATCTTGTGCAATATCATGAATAATAAAACACAAACACTAATAGGATCTTACCTTCAAGTACTTCAGCAGAGACAAACATAACAAGACCTGAACAAATGTATTGAGGCTGAGAGTATGGAAAGATTGTATGGAAGCTGAAGAGTATGCCTAACAAAACCATAATTTCTGATACCAACAGAATTTGCCTACAGAAAGATCAATAAACATATGATCCTTTTAGCTGTGTGAGGAAAATATTTCAACAATCTCTTGAAAATTTTATATTGCTTTCTCTTTTTGTTATGGCATTAAAATCAAGATGTAATTTTTTTTCCGATGAGAAAATTGTATTAAAGCAGAGCACAAGGGGTGCCAGCCCAATACATGGAAGATCGAGATGTTTTATCATGCATCTTTCTTCGAAATCCAAACAAAACATGAAATAGATTATATAGATGACAATCAAATGAAGCTTGGTTTTATAGCACATTACCTGTCCTCAAACATATTGCTAATATAGCTTCCAACAACAATGTTGACAGGAAGAACTGTCAAGCCAAGGCAAGCAAGAAAAATGGAAACTGTGCTTGTTGTCCAGTGGAAATAGTATGTTGTGATGACACTAGATTCGGATAGTAAAATCTCCATTGCGTATTTGAGCATGAAATATATCAATAACTGAACCTGAATATGTTACATAAATTTTGTCAGAAAGAAAGAGTTCTTCATCTAGTCGTTAATCGGAACTGTGACATCAAACAAACAAGTCAAAGATTCCACAAAAGTGCTTTTAGTTTTTCGAACATAATACTTAATAAGCTGGATGGTAAAATTCATTATGTATTCAAATTTCCATGTATCTCTAGATTAAGATTGAGGACCATGCCATGTCTTACTTTGAAATCAAGAAGTTAGTTTTCCATGTCAACAATGACTTTGAATATATTCTTCTAAAGAAATCTTATGAGTTGCTTACAAACCTTCACAGAAGGAGTGAGGAGTCTATATGCTGATCCGATTGAATTGGCCGCCAGACGAGATTCCTCTGGAGCTTCTTCACTGTCATCATTATCCTGATCAACATCTTCATCCACCTTATCTTCGGAGCTAATCAGCAATGGTTGTTGTAAACCTTTTTCAAGTTCATTGTTTTCGGCTAGTAAAAGGAAAAAAGTGTCATTTTCTATTATTCGTTTCGTGTTGAAGCATAACAGAATGAACGAAGTCGTTAATAAAGTAAGCCGATGTAATTATGAAATGATGCAAGGATAATATAGCCATAGATGATTTCTAAATGATTGCATTTTGAAAGCATATTTACCAGTCACTATATATAGCATTCCAAAGTGAGTTAGAGATTATTGCTTAATGGCTATTTAAATTTCAGTCTAATTTCCTTACATGCTACATCCTTATATGGCTTTCTAAGTAGTTTTGTGATATGTAGTGTTTTGAAGGTCCAATATATACATTGCACTGAAGCATGATATGTAACAAGAGTGAAGTAGGACACATCAAATTCAACAAAAAAAGCTAATCAAGACTAAAAAATAAGTTCAAATTCAACAAAAAAAGCTAATCAAGACTCAAAAGTTTATGGAATCGAATTCGACAATGAAATTAGAAGACTCATGAAGATTAACAATCTTGGAAGGTAACAACAGAACATGTAAAAATCATCAGCAGAGAGGTGAGGCAATATGAGATGAGTACCAGCATTTGATTGATGAGGTATATTATTATCTTCAATATCATGAGAAGGTTCCTTAAAAGTGATGGACAGCCACAGTAGATATATGAGCCAAGCAATAGCCATAACCCACCCTGGCAAGGTATCTTGATTAAATGTAAGCTTGTAAATCGTAAACTTGATCTGAAGTAAACCGGCTAATGCAGGACCACAAGCCATTCCAAGAGCACTCGCACTAACAAAACCTGCTGATGCTTGCATACGGATTTTTAATGGCACACAATCACTGATATAACGCCGGTTCACTGCCCTCGCAGAACCAAATCTGCATTATATTCAAGTGTTCATCAACCGCAAACGTCTTAATAGCTCTAGTACTTTATAATATCCATAACTTGAATATTATGAAAATTTGATTGTATGCACTATCTTGCTATACAAAGTTCCCTATTTAACAGCAAAACTTAGAATTAGTCCTTTGCCTTGGGACTACTAATCTTATGGATAATGTGATAACATTTATCTAAAGCAAAATAATAACATACAATATCAAAAATTGTGCTCATCAAGAAGATCAAGAAATAGAAAATGAACTTACCCGCAGCATAGACGACCAATTATGAGAATCCATATTGAATTGAGATCATATGCTAGTGCGTACATGGTATTGCCGAGGAAGAGAACTATGCTACTGAATACAAGAGGTCTGAAGTATGATCTATTTGACCATGCACTAAAATAGACTGAAGAAAACACCTGCGCAACAGCCATTGCTCCAATCACAATGCCGCAAACTGTTGGTGCAGCTCCGAGGTTCGTAGAGTAATCATCGGCTGTAGGTACAATAATATATGTATTGACCATATACAAAAATGTATTTGCCAAGTTAAGGAGAAGAGATATAAAATGGTATCTTTCATCATCAACATGCTCATCAGCAGGTGCAGGTAGCTCTTCTTGCATAATGAGTGCATGTTGACCCAAAAAGTTAAGGAAATTGGTTGAATGGGTTAATCTGTCAACAGCTGCTCTTATTGAATCAATAACCGGATCCTGCATATAATAAGACCACGCAAATACAACGGAAAATCGCGACCTTATTCTTCTTCTTCTTATCCAGCAAAGAAAACAAGGCAAATAAAAATCAGTGTATGAAGCACAGTAAATGTAACAAAAACCTGAAGGGGAAGAGTAGGCTCATCATAAATTGATAAGTAGCTCCCTTGGCGGTCTTGAAGTTCATGAAGATTACGAGATAAGGCTCCCACGACAGCTCCTACTCCCTGCATTTCCACAATTTTTAGTCATCATTATGGTGCATTTGATTCTGCAAAGGTCCAAGTGTACATTTGTGATTGAACTAAACATAATACCACATGTCTGAACACTTGTTGCAGCTGAGAGTAAGGATGATTTGCACGAGTTTTAACATAGTAATCAGTAAATCTATAGCGAAAGCGTTTATCAAACTTCTTCAATATCTTTCGCAAACCAATGGCGTTAACCTCTACAAAAAAGAGAAGCCTTAATAGATCCTGTCCCACTGCTCTATAGGCTTCTCGTAGTTCAGATATTTTGCTAAACTCGGGGCCTTCGGGCCCCTGCTGAATAGCATCACTCTGCTCTCCAAGCTTGGCTATCCTGCTTGCCAAAATCCCTTGTTGTTCCAACAGGAAAAGCACAATCTTCTCAATCTGAATTTCAACAAATAAACAAATATAGCAAACAGCAATAGAATGCTAGACATTATAGAACAAAAAGGACTATTGACACATTACCACATTTGTTCATATAAGCAGAATCTAGACTATGTAGTTAAAATTAATGAAAAGGTCCAAATTTCATACAGTAAGTATGTCATAATTATACAATTAACAATGAGAACAAACCTGATTATCCAGTGTTCTTGAGAAATCCTTGAGCACATGTCGCCGATCTTGTGTTCCAAGTTCAATTTGTTGAGCATAGTGCTTTACTCGTTTCTTCATCAGTTTGTAATTTATGTAATATCTAAAACAAAAGTCAAATTATGATCATGAATCCAAATACCAGTTATGTGAAGAATAGTATCTGTCTTTGGAATTTTTAACATTCAACAAGTAAGCAGAACACATACCCTTGCCATTCTTGAATTTGTCTTTCTTTTAACTTTTTACCAAATGCAACCATCTCTCTCTGCAATTTGAAGGTTGTGTTTACTGAAAGTGAAGCAAAACAAAGTAAAAATTATAGCATGATAAGCATTTAATATATATTCAACTTCCAACCTATAAATCTGCACACCAATTTAATACTCTTGCATGAATAGTATGTTAGTTGATGAAAGATATAATGCAGTTGTTTTCATTTCTAATTTAGCATACCCTTTGAGAGTAAGAATATGCAATAGCATCCATAGAAGAAAAAATCATTTATGTAAGAATACAAATGAACTTTCATGAGATGAATAAGAATAATAATAATAATCCATGAACATGCCAAAACCACCAAACAACACAAGGTTCAATTTACTTTCATGATTGATGACCAAAATAACATACATCTGAACTAAGGTTTCTCTGATGTAATCAACCATCAATGTTGTAGATTTTATACTTCCTTTAATTATGTCATTGAAAAAGTTGTTTGCACTATTAGTCAAATATGACTTTGCACACTATTAATTTTTGAAGACTTCTATAGTAATAATCATGTTATAAATGTCTCAGTAATGTATGATTGGTTTAAAAGTATATCAAAAATGAAGTCTTATATGATAAAATATCATAAATCAGTTTCAAGAATGGAGGCTACTTATTAGTTTATGATATAAGTTTACAAGTGGTTATATGAAAAAAGCATGAAGCAATCATAAATCAATCATCATGTTACTGAATAATATGTTGAAATAGTGGAGACATGGTAGCTTTTGTGTCACATCATAAACTGTTAAGAATAATAAAAAATAAATAATTGAAACCAAATAAAGGGTTTGTGTAGCAGTACATAAACAACAAAAACAAACAAAACTGAATCGCATTGCATGATAAAAGAAAGTTCAAAACAATAATGATAATAATAAAAAGAAAAGATATTAAATGAATGGAATGAATGGCTTACCAAAGAAATATTAATTTATATGTGGAAGAAGAGGGGCATGAAGGATATCAGAAACAACATGCATGCATGAGAAACTGCAAAGCAATGAAAAGAGTAAGAAAATGAATGAAGGAGATGGAAAATGAAGAAGGAAAAGGAAGATCCTACTTCTGCTCCTCATATATATATAACATATTACTATACTTTCCTCTCACTTATATTACTATATATTAGTGTGAATTTTAAGAAATAAAATAGTGAGTATAGATAATATGTTCTGAATCATGGGAATGCGTTTAATAAAGATATATTAAAAAAGAGGGTTATCACTTATCACAGTTGTGGAGTTGAAGAATAAGTGGATTTTGTCTCTTTGGTTAGTTAAGAAACAAAAAATGAGGTGATAGAGGACATGTGTGAGAGAAAACATTATAATTGGGATGTTGGCATTGTGCATGTAAAATGGTTGCTAATATTGGGTGCCACGTGGAATGAAACCCAAGTTTCATGTCATAGTAACATATTCACACATTCAAAGACAAAGATAGCAAGAACAACATGGTTTTGGTCTTCTATTCCTTATTCAATTAAGCCTTCGTTTTTTGAAGTTTCATAATAGTTAATTAAGGTAAGCAATAATAATATAGTCTAATGTTAGAGTAATCAATTTTAATTTAAATGGTGAAACCAATCAGATTGAAACAATTTGAATCAAAAATATTATTCAATTCCATTTTTATTTATGAAACTGTTTATATTTGTCATGGTTCATAATTTTATAGGTTCTGAAATCTTGAAAACTAAATAATATATTAAAAAACCATGTGCTCATTGTGACTCTAAAAACTTTTAATATCACAGACTCTTAGTATTTGTGCAACATAAAAATTATTATGGTCACTTCAGTAATACCATAGTATTTAAGGTTGAAATTGCATGCTAAGAGGGTTCTGTAACGTAAACATGTTATGTAAAACAGTTACTCATAGTTTTACACCATGCCAACTGAGAGAAACTTGCTTAAAGGTTCTTTCTTTATGCAACTCACACTCTCTCAAAGAGGGACTATGTGTTCACACACCAATTATCAAAATGGGTATTCAAGATGACTTGTATTTGAGCAACAATTTGTTATCATTGTATGCTAAGTGTTTTGGAGTTGTAACTGCACGCCATTTATTTGATGAAATGCCTTACAGGGATGTTGTGTCTTGGACTGCAATTCTGTCTGCTCATACCAGAAACAAGCAACATTTTGAGGCCCTTGAATTGTTTGACATGATGCTAGGTTCAGGTCAATGCCCCAATGAGTTCACTTTGTCCAGTGCCTTAAGATCATGTTCTGCTTTGGGAGAGATTGAGTGTGGGGTGAAAATTCATGCCTCTGTGGTCAAGCTTGGATTGGACCTGAATCCGGTTCTCCGTACTAATTTGATTGATTTATATACCAAGTGTGATTGTACTGTCGAAGCATATAAGTTGCTTGCATTTGTGGATGATGGTGATATTGTGTCTTGGACAACAATGATCTCTTCCTTAGTTGAGACTAGGAAATGGAATGAAGCTCTACAAATCTATGTCAAAATGATTGAAGCTGGAGTTTACCCAAATGAGTTCACATTTGTTAAACTCTTAGGCATGTCTTCTTATCTTGGTTTGGGTTATGGAAAACTACTGCATGCACAGTTGATAAGATATGGTATTGAATTGAATGTGGTGTTGAAGACGGCCATTGTTGATATGTATTCAAAATACAGACAGATGGAAAATGCTATTAAGGTCTCAAATCTGACACCTGAATACGATGTGTTCTTATGGACCACCATTATCGCTGGACTCTCTCAAAATTTGCTTGTTAGAGAGGCTGTCAGTGCATTTATTGATATGGAATTGTCCGGAATCGTACCAAATAATTTTACATATGCCAGTTTATTGAATTCTTGCTCCTCAGTTTTATCACTGAACCTGGGTGAACAGTTTCATTCTCGGGTTATCATGGTTGGACTGGAGGGTGATATCTATGTTGGAAATGCTCTGATTGATATGTACATGAAATGCTCCCGCGTCACAACAAATGCTGCGAAAATTTTTAGAGGGATAGCCTCACCAAATATCATCACTTGGACTTCTTTGATTGCTGGTTTTTCAGAACATGGTTTCGAAGAAGTATCTTTTCAGTTGTTTGCTGAGATGCAAGCAGCAGGAGTGCAGCCAAATTCCTTTACACTGTCTACTATCCTTGGAGCTTGCAGTAAAATGAACTCTATTTCCCAAACAACGAAACACCATGCGTATATCATAAAAACAAAAGCAGATGATGATATGGTTGTAGCAAATGCTCTTGTAGATGCTTATGCTGGAGGAGGGATGGCAGATGAAGCATGGCGTGTTATTGGCATGATGAATCATAGAGACCCTATCACGTACACAAGTTTAGCATCAAGATTAAACCAGAGAGGGGATCATGAAATGGCATTACAAGTCATCATACACATGTGTGATGACGGGGTTAAGATGGATGAATTTAGTCTGGCAAGCTTTTTATCAGCTGCAGCTGGCTTAGGCACTATGGAAACTGGAAAGCAGCTACATTGTTATTGTGTCAAATCAGGTTTCGACGAATGCAACTCAGTTTCGAATAGCTTAGTTCACTTGTACAGCAAGTGTGGTAGTATGCAGGATGCATACAGAGCTTTCAAAGATATAAATGAGCCAGATGCAGTGTCATGGAATGGTTTCATATCTGGATTGGCATCAAATGGATATATATCATATGCTCTTTCTGCATTCGATGACATGAGGCTAGCAGGAGTTAAACCTGATTCTGTTACATTCTTGACACTAACTTTTGCTTGCAGCCATGGTGGTTTGTTTGACCTTGGTCTTGATTATTTCCATTCTATGGAAAAAACATATAATGTGGCACCAAAGTTGGATCACTATGCATGTTTAGTTGATCTTCTTGGTAGGGCTGGTCGCCTAGAGGAAGCTATGAGAATCATTGAAACAATGCCTTTCCGACCAAACTCTCTAGTCTATAAAACTTTATTAAATGCTTGCAAGTTACATGGAAATGTACCCCTGGGAGAAGATATGGCAAGGAGATGTCTTGAGCTTGACCCATCTGATCCTGCAATATATTTGCTGCTGGCAAACTTGTACGACAATGCCGGACTCTCTGACTTTGGCGAGAAGACTCGCAGGCTGATGAGAGAAAGGGGTTTAAGAAGAAATCCTGGAAAGTGCTGGATGGAGGTAAGAAACAACATTCATCTCTTCTCTACTGGACAGACATCACACCCCATTATAGATGAGATTAATGAAAAATTGGAGCTTCTTATAACCAAACTTAAGAATCAAGGGTATGGATACCAAGAAAGTCATGATAAGTTATACCACTCAGAGCAATTAGCTGTTGCATTTGGTCTTCTTAGTGTACCAACTATGGCTCCAATAAACATAAACAAGAATTCACATATCTGCTTACACTGCCATGACTTCATAATGCATGTGACACAAGTGGTTGGAAGGGAGATAATTGTGAGGGATGGAAAAAGATTCCATGTCTTTAACAATGGCCAATGTTCATGCAGAGGTCATTGATAATGTGCAACAATGGGGAGAAACATTTGATTGCTTGTGCCAAAAAGGATTTTTCAAAGAATGGAGCTTATGGCTAACATCACACATAAAAACTAATCATGATTCACATTAACTGATTGGATTTTTTTTGGGGTGGTGGTGGTGGGCATTGTCACTGTAAATTTAGAGCTTTTTATCAATATATTCCAATGTTGACAAATTTAAGGGAGTACATGACAATCATGAATGTTCTTGACAATTTTAAAAGCAAAAATAGTTGTTTTATTGCTGTTTCTTTCTGTTTTTTATGAACATTACTTTCTTTTGATCTATCTACACTTTTCGCCTAGAAAGTTAAATAAACGTTTTTTTTGTATTCCTCACCTTTTTTCGTAAGAAACTAATCCCTTTCGAGATTCGTGGCTGCCCCGAACCCTGAAAGTACTTTTTTTATTTTAATTATCTTAATAACTGTTTTGTCTCTCAAATTATGGATAGTGAGTTCTGAAATGTCTTGTATTTATAAATAATAATAACCATTGAATAATGCATCAAAATTCCACATAAAGTATAATCCTGTACACCATAATTACTCTTGATGGTTGGCCACACTGAACCCCTCAAGCTAATTCATAAAAAAAAATCAATGATTTTTATAAACAAACTCAGTACTATGAAATTTAGATGATGACACATGCATTAGGATCCTCTTCCACACTTGTGGTTGCATAGTAATAATCATTGTATTGTGGAGGCTTCATCTGATAATAATTGGCATAAGTTGGATAGAACTTGAGAGGATCAATCACAATATCTTTTGTTGGATCCTTCTTCTTTGGATCTTCTTTCTTATCCTCTTTTGCTGGTCCAACTGAAACTATTTCTGTATGACATAACTTCCTTAACTTGGCCACCATATTTATAGGATCAATGTCCCCTATTAAGGTTAATTTCTTGCCCTTCATGTCCACAGTAACTGAGTCAACCCCTGCAACAATATTACAAATACAACTTCAGTATTTAACCATAAAAATAAAATCTTTAATCATAATGATGCTATATTATGTAAGTTTTGTTGGAAGAAGAGGAAGATGATAAGGTAAAATATGATTTAATACCTGAAAGACCAGACACTGCTTTCATAGCTTTTTGCTTCATTCTGTCATCATGCATATCCACACTCAACACCACTTTCTGTGTCAGAAAAATCAAACACATGTTAATTACTTCTTATGAATAATAATAAAACATTCAAGAGAGTAATAAAACACAAACACATATTGAACTTGGAATACTAAAATATAGGAGGGTCTTAAACTTTGAACATAAAAAAGATGATAGTAGTGACCTTCATTGTTTTTGAAGGTTGTGAGAGCTAAGCAAAAGGAAAGTGTTAATGAAAATATATTGCAGAAGAAGGTGGAAAAGGAAGTAGTAGAATTGTGAAGAAGGAACTAGAAGAAGAAGAATAAGAATGAAGTTATGAAGTGAAGCTTATATAATAGGGTGTGAGGAGAATTAGTCAAGTCAACACAACAAGTCCAAGTACAAACATTGTACTCTTAAGGAAGAAGGAAGGAAGGTCATGAATCAAATAAATAAATTTATATACTTTTATTAAATATAATATGATTAATAATGTTACATTTTTGTGATTCAGAAAGACTATCTTTAAAATTCCATATATACAGTAATAAAATGTCATTTTTTCTTTCTTTCTTTCAGCTTATTTCCTCTTTTTGTTTTATAAATTCACTATAATTATATGATTTTTATATAATATTAAGTATTTGAAGTATTAATTACAAAATATGTTTGAAAAGTAAGGGTGTGTTAGGAAAAAAGAAGAGTGACATTAGAGGAAGGCATGATGTTGGTTCGTGATAGGATCCAAGAAAATAATGTCCTTACATTTATTAGAATTCTGATATAAAGTTTTGGATGTGTCTATATGTAATATGTGGAGAGGAGGAATCTTTGGCCATATTTCCTTTCTCTCAAAAAGAATATATCTTCATGTTCTAGGTTAATCAGATTCATCCAATTAATATAAAAATATTAATTTTTGTTTTTATAATTTTTTTTAATTTAGTGACAATTTCTTGTTAAACCGAGACAAGAAATTGGAACAAATAATTTTTATCCATTAATAATATCCCTCCCTTTCATTAGTTACGGCCTATGCAATCCTAAGTTCTTTTTTTTTATTATCAAATATGATATGTATTTATACAAATTCTCCTACACTATAAAAATTAACATATACTATAAATTGATTTACAAATTTATTATGAGGAATACTCTCTTTTTATGTGTTCTATAAGATATAAAATCTCCATTAATTTTATATGTAAAGATGTGTATATTTTCAATATATTATCAAAATCAATGCTAAAATATAAATGATTGATAATATCATTGAGGTATAAAAAATTCTTACATTATTAATATATATTTTTCCTGTCACAATAAAACATACTCATAGACTAGTGTAATGATTTAAATGATATTTATTTAAAAAATAAAAAAGTAATATACTATCAATAATCTTTAGATTATTATAAATATGAAATGATTTGTACACCTAATTTCCTGCTTGAATATCATGCATTTTGCTGCAAAAGCATCATATAAGGATTGGAATTTTCATCTTCATATATTAACTTAGATGCATTGATGATGAGCATTTGAAGAATGCTGTGGAATTTTGAGTGATGAGGTTTAGACTATGCATTGGAAAGGCCTCAAGCTCATATGTTACAATCACACCCAGTGTTTTAAATTGCAGTTGCAGTCGCCATTGTGGTCACTATGGCTATTGCGAGACAGATTATGGTCATTGCGGTGTGAATTATTTTATGACTAAAAACATATTTTTGACATCGATGCGGTTTGATGCAGTTGCGTTGCAGCCCGATGCAGTCCAACTGTGGTCCGATGCGGCCTGTTGCGGTCGTGATGCAGCAGCCTGTTGTAGTGTGATGTGGTTGCGGTGGTCACTGCAACCATAATATTGCGGCTGCATCACATGATGCGGTCCGTAATTTGATACACTGACTCACAGCCTTATGATTCTACTCTACTTTGTAGTTGCCGTTAATCCTTCTCAGCTCAGGAAGCTTTTTAATTCCCTTCATTGATTATTGTCATGTATAAAAGAATTAATAATATGATAATAATATATAAACGGAAGGGACCTGCAATTGGACTTCTTTATCTTTCATTTCAATCCATGCCAATTAAATTTGATGATATAGTTCCAACATAAGCTTGTATTCTTACTCCACAACACTCTATTGTATTTATAGTGATGAAATTGTACCTAAACTTATTCTGAAGATAACTAGGACACAACTTTATATACAAAGCTCCTTCACTAGACAATTGGTAACAAGGACAGATTTATGTTACAAAGTTCCATGTCAACTTAGCCTTCTACTCGAAACCTCCGGCACGCAGTTTCATGTCTGCCAGACTATCCACCACTGCTGCTTGTTTTATGTTACTTTCTCCACAAGAATCTAACCATGAACATGATACAGTTAGCAAGGGAGTTCCATTTAAATCTCAGTTCTACATGACTAATAACAAATAATTGGAAAGTGATCGCGTACCGAGTTTTGGCCTTATAAAATCTGCATAGCTTGATTGGTGATACCCTGAGGTAGAATTCAGCGTTGCGTTCAGCTTCGATGAGCATGACGCCATCTGGAAGGGTTGAGACATTGTATTTGTTATGAAAGAGTGGTAGCTGAAAAAGGAAAATCCGGCTGGGTCGATGTTGTTTAGTTGAAAACTATGATGCCCTCTTGGATTAAACTGATTGGAATGTAACTGCGTGCGCGATTTTTGTGCACACAGAGAGTGGCCGAAGTCCTCTATTCCAGCAACATGGTTCACTTTAGGATCATCCAGATGTGGTGGAGGAGAATCATCTTTGAGTATAGATTCAATTAGCTTCACAATCATATCACCGGGTGAACTTGGACTAAATGCATCGGGTTCAATTGGATTCCTTGCTGGACTAGACAAGGCTTTATCAAATGGTTCATCAGCCATCAAGAATGGTTCATCAAATGCAATTAAGCTGTCTCCATCTGGCAAACAAAGCTCAGAGCTAGAGTATGGTTTTCCATTTAAGTTGCTGCTGGAAGAATTTAACTCGAAATCCTGTTGAATTTGGAAACCCGGGCTCGAAGGATTTTGCTTCATGTTAACTGAAGTGGCGTGCTTGACACCTTGCAAATGTTTTCCATCTTCTATAGGAAAAAGGATAGAAGCCTCTGAGATATCACCATCTATTGTACTTCTCCCGGGATAACCATCACAAGCTGATATTGTGCTCAATTCAGACAATTGCAACTCCATGATATCTTTCTCATACGACACTTCACAATGGCTGTTCTTCGTATTTCGGCAACTCTCTTGGCTTAAGATGCTTGATGGACTGCTTTTATTAAGGGATTCTATAACATGGGAAGTCCCTTCTGGATGTTCCACATCAAAGTTCGAATATGCTTCCGACTCCATCAGGTGCATACCATCATCTAACACTGATAGAAAATGCCAAGATGTATCTATATGGTGTACAGACTTCTGCCACAGATTCACCGATTCATTAGTAAGTAAATCTTGCACTGGCTGGCATTTGGTTGCACAATTTTTAGTAGTCTCTGGAAGGATGGTTGGCTGAAGAGCATCACCAGTAACAGCTTCTTGTATCATATTTAGTTTTGTAGAAGCATCTGATTGCTCTGTGAACGAGTTCGAAGTAGACTGCAAGCTCTTCAAGTTTCCGGCTAATGATGACATCGAAAGTACCTCTTGACACTCCTTCGAATCAGTGTTTTCGCTAGAATGCCACTTGTCCTCTGTGGGCTGTCTGACTGTATCTGCACATGATTTCTTTTCATTTAAATCTAGAACTCATACTTTGCATTTCTCTTAATAATGCATGCTCATTTCTTTCTTGTCAACTCATAAAGCTGAACTCAATAGGCTACACATATTGATAATAATAACCTCAGGGATTTCAAGTTGATAGCTTAAGAAGACAAGGGAGCATGGCATGACAAGATGAGATTTTACCTTTTCTCCACATTTCCTGTTCTGTTTTCTCTTGATTTCTACACTCGGAAGATCCAGATATAGTACAGTTAACCACATTATTACTGTCTCTACTTGAAGGAGGTAGTGCCTGAAAGAACAGGATATTATGAATGTTATAGGGTCTAGAAAATATAGGCACTATTAAGCTATAAAAGTGGAGCTCTAATAATGCAGAAAAAGGCGGTATACTATACGAGATTGGAGGCTGTTTCCAGAATTTGAATACATGAAGCACAAAACGTAAAACAGCAGAAGAGAACAAAAGATAAAACATCGAGATGAAATAACAGAAGAGGGGTCCAAATTCCAAAATACCAAGGGAACTCCCAGCCTCTTCCCCTATTCACTCGACAATTTCCGAACCTACTCTCATCATATACCATATTTATTGATAATCTGTTCTTATATTTTCTCAATAAAGCTAAAATCAGACCTTGTAGCGGCATGGAGGCAGATATGGTTCATCACTCCTATGCAGTAAATGATTAACATCATCTGGAACCTTTACATGAGAATTTTGAGGCACAAATTTGTAACATCTAGAATCTGCGTCAAAGCGTAAATTCTTTTTTAAAGATTGTCTAACAAAAACAGCAGTATGCAATGATGAACAGGTGAACATTACACACCCGGAGCACAAAAAGAAGGCGACGATAGAAGACCGGATTCATCTTGAAATGCACTGCTGAATAAAAAGGTAACAAATTAAAGAAGCAATTCAAAGCATCAAAACCGCAATGTAAAGAAGATTTGATACCATGAAACTGAGAGGTGAAACTCCGTAGGTAGTTTTAGTATAGTATCTACTTTGGATAAAGAGAGAAGAAACTGTATTGTATATGAAGTTTTTGACCCCCTGCAGTACCAAATCAAAAGACTTCATTTTCAACATTGATTGCAACAAAAGCATCAACTTTAATTTGACTCATTTATATATAATCAAAGAGTATCAAAAGAGTGTTATTGTAGGGATCAAGAAAAGGAATAAAATAACAATGAATGAAGGAATGTTTACTTGTGATTATGATCTGAGGTAGAGGGTTGCAAGAAAGTGGTAGTTTCACATTTGAGGCTCATTTTCTGCTGAGAAGAATGGTGCTAAACGATACAATGAAGAAGAAGGTAAATGTTGATTAACAGAAAAGAGGAGAAAGAAAGAAGAAAAGTAGCTTGGGGAACAAGTTAGTGTGATTGTGAGAGTGAGAATCTGAAACCTTTTCTATTTATATACACAATTAGAATAGAGGGATATTCATTTTTTCCCATATTTTTTCTCTTTGTATTTTCTCTTGTACAACTATACTATGGTATTAATAACAATGATCATAGGGATTGTTCTAGAGAAAATTTGCAATGGTATCTGCAAATACCACTTTCAAAGTTCTTATTTTGCATTTCCAATTCCCTCTTACATTATACATTTCATTCCCTAATAAATCTTCATATTTTGAGGCACAATTACCCCTTCCCCTCCTTCTAAAAAAGTTTGCATATAAGAAGAGCTATAGTAATCCTTTCTTATTGATGATATCTTGGTAAGAATTCTGGTTTTGGTTTGGATTAGTTGAATAATTAATTGTAGATAGATGCTCCAAATCTATAGGTGAATAAGGTTATGCAGAGGTTCAAATCCAGAGAATATATATTGGATACTTTTGCATGGGTGACATTTTATATAAGAAATGTTTTTAGTATGTCCCTAAAAATGTGATGTGATATTAGAGTATGTTTTAATCTTAAGATCATTTGTCATATTTAGTTGATAGGAATGAGGTTATGAGAATGAGTATGTGCAAGGATAAAAGAATAGATATCATTATAAATTATTTCATCTCATTTGGTTTTGTCAAACCCACAACATGGAACAATATAGAAATGGTAGTATGCTATTGTTAGAAGGAACAAGTCTTCAACATAACATTGTCAATGGGAACTTTGTCCTTTGGATAAGGACAGTCATGCCCTTTCTTCTCCGGCAGCAAACTACATGGCTGAGGAGTGACATTGCTTGTGACTCCAGCAATATCTGTACAATTCCACTGAAGTTTCTTATTCTCTTCACTCACTTTGATATGCACATTAGAAATGCAGATTCCTATAAAAGGATCATTAGTAATTCCATCAAGTTTTGCCGAATATGTGACGTTATCTGCAGTAATGTCTCTATAATTTATTCCAGTAATTTTAGGAAGCGCTTTCGGATCGAAGCCAGAGTCAGCATTAGATCCATAAGCGCCGGACATCCAAAATACATACTTCATGGTTTTCAAGGTCATTCCTTTAACAAAAATGTCCTTAACATATGCTCCTCTGCCAACTGCAGTTTTGATTCTAACAGCTGATTGAGTATTGATAGCTGTGTTATCTTCAACTCTAACATCTTTTATTCCACCCGACATTTCACTTCCTAATGCAATCATAGCGCTATCCGGAGATATACAAGTAAGCTTCCTAATAAGCAGTTTTTGGGTTGGCATTCCGACTTTAATTCCGTACTGATCCCAACCACTTTTGACAGCAATACAATCATCACCGGACACAATGTAGCAATCTTCAATCTTAGTGTTAGTACATGAATCTGCCAAGAACAAAAAAGCAGGAATAATTCCAGGATTACTAGACAATGGTTATCAATCAATAGAGTTACTCCAACTAATACATTTATAAAAAACATGATGAAAACTATAAAATAGGATAGAAAGATAACCAACTTTCTATTACATAAATGTAGAGCATTGGCATTTACATGATTCATTGGTTATTATCTTTTCAAATAAACTTTATCCCTTGTTTGTGTTGCAATTTTTTCCATCAACAAGTACATATATATTACCTGGATTTACCCCATCTGTATTAGGAGAATCCACTGGTGCAAGAATGGTAAGCCCTTGAATTATTATGTTACTGAAGATATATATGCCTTAATCAGAATAGTAAAAAAACCAGAATGCTAAGAGTATAAAAATAGAAAAATGAAGCATATATGTTACCATACCTGCTATAAATTGGATGAACAAACCAAGATGGGGAATTAACCAAAGTAAGGTTTGATATTTGGATTTGAGTAGAGTACATAATTTCAATCATGTATGGCCTAGTGAGTGTCATTTCATTCTTTTTGAACTTGCCCCACCAATAAGGTCCTTGGCCATCAATTGTTCCATTATTACCTTAAGATCAAATTCAGATTGGTCAAATAATTTGATATGAACACATCAAAATGAAGTCAACACCAGTTACCTGTAATAATAACATCAGTTAGATTAGTTCCAAAAATGAGACTACTGAACCTTCCATCAGGTGCATCTCTTCCTCTTCCATAAGATGGTAAAACAGATAGTACAGGCCATTCTGATTCATCCTGTTAATGTCATCATATAAGTAAGAGAAAAAGATACATGCATCGACCGATATATGAGTTTTATATACTGTTATTGTATCATTCACTATTGATATTTAATTATTGTTGACTTTTAAGAAAAAAGTAATTCAAATGAATGGTCGATAACAGAGTTCATGCGTATAAATCTTTAAACTGTCAGTGCATAGATTTTACATTCGGTTATACCTGAGATCCAAGAATGACAGCACCCTTTTGGAGAAAAAGAGTGACGAGATTGGAGGCTGTTTCCAGAATTTGAATACATGAAGCACAAAACGTAAAACAGCAGAAGAGAACAAAAGATAAAACATCGAGATGAAATAACAGAAGAGGGGTCCAAATTCCAAAATACCAAGGGAACTCCCAGCCTCTTCCCCTATTCACTCGACAATTTCCGAACCTACTCTCATCATATACCATATTTATTGATAATCTGTTCTTATATTTTCTCAATAAAGCTAAAATCAGACCTTGTAGCGGCATGGAGGCAGATATGGTTCATCACTCCTATGCAGTAAATGATTAACATCATCTGGAACCTTTACATGAGAATTTTGAGGCACAAATTTGTAACATCTAGAATCTGCGTCAAAGCGTAAATTCTTTTTTAAAGATTGTCTAACAAAAACAGCAGTATGCAATGATGAACAGGTGAACATTACACACCCGGAGCACAAAAAGAAGGCGACGATAGAAGACCGGATTCATCTTGAAATGCACTGCTGAATAAAAAGGTAACAAATTAAAGAAGCAATTCAAAGCATCAAAACCGCAATGTAAAGAAGATTTGATACCATGAAACTGAGAGGTGAAACTCCGTAGGTAGTTTTAGTATAGTATCTACTTTGGATAAAGAGAGAAGAAACTGTATTGTATATGAAGTTTTTGACCCCCTGCAGTACCAAATCAAAAGACTTCATTTTCAACATTGATTGCAACAAAAGCATCAACTTTAATTTGACTCATTTATATATAATCAAAGAGTATCAAAAGAGTGTTATTGTAGGGATCAAGAAAAGGAATAAAATAACAATGAATGAAGGAATGTTTACTTGTGATTATGATCTGAGGTAGAGGGTTGCAAGAAAGTGGTAGTTTCACATTTGAGGCTCATTTTCTGCTGAGAAGAATGGTGCTAAACGATACAATGAAGAAGAAGGTAAATGTTGATTAACAGAAAAGAGGAGAAAGAAAGAAGAAAAGTAGCTTGGGGAACAAGTTAGTGTGATTGTGAGAGTGAGAATCTGAAACCTTTTCTATTTATATACACAATTAGAATAGAGGGATATTCATTTTTTCCCATATTTTTTCTCTTTGTATTTTCTCTTGTACAACTATACTATGGTATTAATAACAATGATCATAGGGATTGTTCTAGAGAAAATTTGCAATGGTATCTGCAAATACCACTTTCAAAGTTCTTATTTTGCATTTCCAATTCCCTCTTACATTATACATTTCATTCCCTAATAAATCTTCATATTTTGAGGCACAATTACCCCTTCCCCTCCTTCTAAAAAAGTTTGCATATAAGAAGAGCTATAGTAATCCTTTCTTATTGATGATATCTTGGTAAGAATTCTGGTTTTGGTTTGGATTAGTTGAATAATTAATTGTAGATAGATGCTCCAAATCTATAGGTGAATAAGGTTATGCAGAGGTTCAAATCCAGAGAATATATATTGGATACTTTTGCATGGGTGACATTTTATATAAGAAATGTTTTTAGTATGTCCCTAAAAATGTGATGTGATATTAGAGTATGTTTTAATCTTAAGATCATTTGTCATATTTAGTTGATAGGAATGAGGTTATGAGAATGAGTATGTGCAAGGATAAAAGAATAGATATCATTATAAATTATTTCATCTCATTTGGTTTTGTCAAACCCACAACATGGAACAATATAGAAATGGTAGTATGCTATTGTTAGAAGGAACAAGTCTTCAACATAACATTGTCAATGGGAACTTTGTCCTTTGGATAAGGACAGTCATGCCCTTTCTTCTCCGGCAGCAAACTACATGGCTGAGGAGTGACATTGCTTGTGACTCCAGCAATATCTGTACAATTCCACTGAAGTTTCTTATTCTCTTCACTCACTTTGATATGCACATTAGAAATGCAGATTCCTATAAAAGGATCATTAGTAATTCCATCAAGTTTTGCCGAATATGTGACGTTATCTGCAGTAATGTCTCTATAATTTATTCCAGTAATTTTAGGAAGCGCTTTCGGATCGAAGCCAGAGTCAGCATTAGATCCATAAGCGCCGGACATCCAAAATACATACTTCATGGTTTTCAAGGTCATTCCTTTAACAAAAATGTCCTTAACATATGCTCCTCTGCCAACTGCAGTTTTGATTCTAACAGCTGATTGAGTATTGATAGCTGTGTTATCTTCAACTCTAACATCTTTTATTCCACCCGACATTTCACTTCCTAATGCAATCATAGCGCTATCCGGAGATATACAAGTAAGCTTCCTAATAAGCAGTTTTTGGGTTGGCATTCCGACTTTAATTCCGTACTGATCCCAACCACTTTTGACAGCAATACAATCATCACCGGACACAATGTAGCAATCTTCAATCTTAGTGTTAGTACATGAATCTGCCAAGAACAAAAAAGCAGGAATAATTCCAGGATTACTAGACAATGGTTATCAATCAATAGAGTTACTCCAACTAATACATTTATAAAAAACATGATGAAAACTATAAAATAGGATAGAAAGATAACCAACTTTCTATTACATAAATGTAGAGCATTGGCATTTACATGATTCATTGGTTATTATCTTTTCAAATAAACTTTATCCCTTGTTTGTGTTGCAATTTTTTCCATCAACAAGTACATATATATTACCTGGATTTACCCCATCTGTATTAGGAGAATCCACTGGTGCAAGAATGGTAAGCCCTTGAATTATTATATTACTGAATATATAGGTTTTAATTTAATCAGAATAGTGAGAGAAAAAAGCAAGAATGCTAATATTATAAAAATGGAAAAATGAAGCATATATATGTTACCAAACCTGCTATAAATTGGATGAACAAACCAAGATGGGGAATTAACCAAAGTAAGGTTTGATATTTGGATTTGAGTAGAGTACATAATTTCAATCATGTATGGCCTAGTGAGTGTCATTTCATTCTTTTTGAACTTGCCCCACCAATAAGGTCCTTGGCCATCAATTGTTCCATTATTACCTTAAGATCAAATTCAGATTGGTCAAATAATTTGATATGAACACATCAAAATGAAGTCAACACCAGTTACCTGTAATAATAACATCAGTTAGATTAGTTCCAAAAATGAGACTACTGAACCTTCCATCAGGTGCATCTCTTCCTCTTCCATAAGATGGTAAAACAGATAGTACAGGCCATTCTGATTCATCCTGTTAATGTCATCATATAAGTAAGAGAAAAAGATACATGCATCGACCGATATATGAGTTTTATATACTGTTATTGTATCATTCACTATTGATATTTAATTATTGTTGACTTTTAAGAAAAAAGTAATTCAAATGAATGGTCGATAACAGAGTTCATGCGTATAAATCTTTAAACTGTCAGTGCATAGATTTTACATTCGGTTATACCTGAGATCCAAGAATGACAGCACCCTTTTGGAGAAAAAGAGTGAAATGGCTAGTGAGATTAAAGCTTCCAGTTAACCATTTCCCTGGTGGTACAATAAGAATTGCACCACCATCTTTTGCATGCTGGCTGAGATTTGTTATAGCAGTTTTAAAAGCTTTTGTGTTAGATGTTTTGCCATCTCCAACAGCACCAAAATCTGTTAAAACTGCACTGTGCTTTCTGCAATCCATTGCTTGATATTGAACCCCACTGCATTCTGCCACTGATACCAATATCACAATAATTGAGATTACACCAATCACCTGTACAAAATTCAATTCTAATTAAAATTTATTACTAAATAATAGTATTGACAAACATAAATATATATATCTTCAAATATGATGTGTTAGTTTAGTCTCTATATAAGTTTTTCTCTTAGAACAACATGTGGATTTGTATGTAAGAAAAACTCAAAGAATGGACAAAATTACGTAGGAATTTCCGAGTTTTGGATAAAGTTTCATGATGTGAGACATGACACTGTAATGTGATAGTTTTTGTTGTAGTAAAAACAGAGATATGGGTAATATATATAGATAGAGAGGGGAATATAGATGCAGATATTGAAAAAAAAATATATGGGTGTGATTAATTAGTCAAAAGAGATCATTGGAGAATCAATGAAGGTGAATTTCCAAACCAATGAGTACCACGTGAAACGGTCAACCGGTCACGCAAAAAGGGCAAAATGAGTCCATTAATGTTTTTTACTCTCTTTTTTTTCTTTGGGTCAGTTTCCATTCATAGAAAGTGTCCTTTGTTGTAACCAAAAAGGAAAGTAAATTGTATTCATGTTAGTTTATACAATACTTCTCTTTCTTTATACTAACTCTTTCCAATCAAGTTCCCTGGTACACGTCAAGATTGGACAAAGATAACAACTATTGAAGTGAAACTCGGTGATACAAGCATAGATCGAGCATTTTTAGGTTTCGATCGGACAATTGAACAATACATACCATTGATTGGTCAGAAGCGACAAAATAGTACAAGACCATCTCTAATATGCAACTATTACACTCACTAGTCCCTACATAAGACTAAGATTGTCACGCTGCGTAAACCACATAGGCCTCTACCACGTGCTACACCTTACCTACACCCTACCACACCTTTTGGCAGTTGACAAATGGACCTATGGCACAACACATAAACATAAGTCAATTACCCATAGAGTATGAATCTGCCAAATCTGCCTCAGACGAAAAAACAACCTCTCTAGCCACAATTCCCCTAAAATACAGACTAAAGAGGTAATTTCTAAAAAAAGGTATACAAAAGACTATAATTTTTCTTTCAATGTGCCCATGTGAAGTAAATTTTCCCTAGGTAATTATTTTGTGTTATTTATATGTATTTTCTTTTTCTGCTACATTTCTTATTAGGTTTTGAATTTGGATTTCAGTTATAGAATTACAAATAAATACTATCATTGTAATTTTCAACTTCAATGAATTTCATTGTGAAGGGCTCCTTCCCAAATTGGAGATTCATTTCCATCAAAAAATATTTATTTGTTGTTGTTGCTCTTAATCAGTCAGATAAGGAAAATACCATATCAACTACTGTTGTTGTTATGTTCAATTCATGCAAGTCTTTGGTAATGAGAATGAGTATGTGCATGCAACATATGATGATAGGAAAATATATATATATAAGCGAAAAATAATTTTATTTCATTAGAAAAATATACATGCACTGATATATACTGGTCATATATAAATCTTTATATCGATAATATATATATGTGACACTATTTGAAGGAACAAGTCTTCAACTGAACATTGTCAATGGGAAGTTTGTCCTCTGGATAAGGACAGTCTTGTCCTTCCTTCTGGGGCAACAAGCTACATGGCTGAGGAGTGACATTGCTTGTAACTCCAGCAATATTTGTGCAATTCCACTGAAGTTTCTTATTCTCTTCACTCACTTTGATATGCACATTAGATAAGCATATTCCTGTGAAAGGATCATTAGTAATTCCATCAAGTCTTGCTGAATATGTGACATTATCTGCAGTAATGTCTCTATAATTTATTCTAGTAATTTTAGGAAGTGCTTTGGGATTAAAGCCAGAATCAGCATGAGATCCATAAGCACCTGTCATCCAAAATACATATTTAATGGTTTTCAAAGTCATTCCTTTAACAAAAATGTCTTTAACATATCCTCCTCTACCAACTGCAGTTTTGATTCTAATTGCTGATTGAGTATTGATAGCTATGTTATCTTCAGCTCTAATATGTTTTATTCCACCAGACATTTCACTTCCTAATGCAATCATAGCACTATCTGGAGATATACAAGTAAGTCTCCTAATGATTAGATATTGGGTTGGGATTCCAACTTTAATTCCATATTGATCCCAACCACTTTTTACTGCAATACAATCATCACCAGACACAATGTAACAGTCTTCAATCTTAGTGTTAGTACATGAATCTGCCAACAAGAAAAAAGCAGTATTATTAGATAATGATTGTAATATGAATTCCACTACATAGGTTGCAAATATATAATTATGTTGAAAACAATGAAATAAGGTAGAAAGATAACCAACTTTTGAGCAATAACATTGACATGATAATGATTCATTGGTTATTATCTCCTCAAATAAAACTTAACCTATTGTTTTTGCTCTTGTGCTTTCCATCAATAAGTGGATAAATATGTAAGTATATAATGAAAGAATAATAGATATATTATCTGGATCTATCCCATCTGTGTTGGGAGAGTCCACTGGTGCAAGAATGGTAAGCCCTTGAATTATTATATTACTGAATATATAGGTTTTAATTTAATCAGAATAGTGAGAGAAAAAAGCAAGAATGCTAATATTATAAAAATGGAAAAATGAAGCATATATATGTTACCAAACCTGCTATAAATTGGATGAACAAACCAAGATGGGGAATTTATAAAAGTAAGATTTGATATTTGGATTTGATTTGAGTACATAATTTCAATCATGTAAGGCCTGGTGAGTGACAATTCCTTTTTTTTGAACTTGCCCCACCAATAAGCTCCTTGACCATCAATTGTCCCATTGTTACCTTATAATATTCATAAATGATTTAGTCACATTATAATTAACTTAGCAAATATTAATATTGACCTATCAATTATTTGACTAATCTTTTACCTGTAATAACAACATCAGTGAGGTTAGTTCCAAAAATGAGACTGCTAAACCTTCCACCAGGTGCATCTCTTCCTCTTCCATAAGATGGTAGAACAGGTAGTGAAGGCCATTCTGATTCATGCTGTTAATGTCATCAACATGTATGCAATTAATAGAGGAAAATAAAGTATAAGTTATTTATCTTAATGATGTAAAAGTGCATAGAAATCTTAATGATCTAAAGACTTTAGAGACAAGATATAATGAGACAAAAATCATTTTCATATTTCTTACTTATATACAAATATTATCACTTCTAAAATAAATAAACCATGACTGTCCATATATTTTGATAATCTCTCTACAAAAGTAGAATGGTTTTAAACAAAAATTGATTATACATACCTGAGATGCAAGAATAACAGCACCCTTTTGGAGAAAAAGAGTAAAATGGCTAGTGAGATTAAAGCTTCCAGTTAACCATTTCCCTGGTGGTACAATAAGAATTGCACCACCATCATTTGCATACTTGCTGAGATTTTTTATTGCATTGTTAAAAACCTTTGTGTTGGATGTTTTGCCATCTCCAACAGCACCAAAATCTGTTAAAACTGCACTGTGCTTTCTGCAACTGATTGCTTGATATTGAACCCCACTGCATTCTGCAACTGATACCAATATCACAATAATTGAGATCACACATACCTGTAAAAAACAAGATTAAGTTATCATCACTTCTTAGTATCTTGATTCTCTCTAATATTGGAAAGTCAAATGACACAAACAAAAGAAAATATAATCATGCCTAATAAGACATATGCATATAACATAATCAGTAGACATATTTATCCTTTTACATACAATGAAATACAACAATTTTGCTACTGAAAACAAAAGGAATGGAGGGAGTAATGTATAGCACAACAAAACAAAATATTTATCTTTTGTCTGATTTCAAAAGCAACCTAAATAAGTAAATATTGAACGAAATCTTGATTCTTAACTAATGAAACAATCGCAATGAACAAGTTTATTTGAGAAATACAAAACCAAATTTCGGTTACCAAAACACATGAAAAAGAGAGTTAGTGTAAACACATGCATGTGACAATCCATCAAAACAACGTGTGTGTTTGTATATAAAGTGGAACTCAGAATGAAGAAAATTACATATGCATTTCTGAGTTTTGGACAAAGTTTCATGGTGTGAGACATGGCTATGTAATGTGCTAGTTTTTTCTTACTATAAAGACAGAGACATTGGTAATATATATAGAGAGGAACATAAATAAATGCATATTTGGAAACAAAAATATGTGGTTGATTAATTAATTAGAGATCAAAGAAGAAATGTATGAACGTGGATTTTTAAGAATAAAAAATTTATACATTAACATTAATATAAAATTAGTCAACCTCTCATTATTAGATTCTTAAAATAGTTCATTTGAAGTACTAATACATCTTGTCTTTAAAAAATATAATAGAGCTGTAATCTCACTAATATATTCTTAGAATAATTTATTTCTTAATTTGTTTAAGAAATTGTTTTAATTAGAAGAGAATTAATATAAAAAGATATTGCATTAGTTTAATAGTAATAACTACAAGATTTATGGATTCAAAATAGAGAGTAAAATAAAATATTAAATTATTCAACTATTAAGTTTTCTAATCATAATATTTTATTATTTATTAATTAACATAGATAAAATAATTGTTATTTGATTAATTATTATATTATATTATTTAATATTTATATTTAAAATAAACAATTATTTTATATTAAAAACATGCAAAATAAGAAAAAGAAAAACAAATGAAAAAGAAGACAGACCAAGGAAGCAACGTGGCACGTTCAAAATAGGAGAGATAAAGAAAAAAATTAATATTTTAATTGACTTAGAATAAATAATGATACATATTTTAAAAAGAAAAAGAAACAATCATGTGTGGGAAACGGGGGGAAACACTGCAATTAGGCTTGTCTGGCGACAGACCACTCTAGAGCAACAAGTGGCCAAGGCTTGGAAATTTGGAACATGGAAATTGAGAGAAAGACTTGTATAATATGAATATGAAGACGATTAATAAATTGTTGTCAACTCATTAAATATTTAATTCTAATTAAAATTTAAATATAACTAATAGTATAAAAAAATATAAATATATTTATCTCTAAATATAACATGTTGTATGTATCTCTGGACAGATAAAAGTATTGGTCTATCACCAAGTCATTAAAAGTGAGGAAAACATGACACAAATAGGTGACATTTAAATATAAATGTATTTATGTTTTTATTATTATCATTTATGATTAAATTTTAATATATTAATAAGATTTTATTAGTTGTATTCAAATAAGTACATCTGGTTAACTAGTGTGAAAGTGGCATTGCACATAGCAACGAGTTCCTCCATTTATGATCATATAATGACTCACTAAATAAAAATCGGAAATTCAAAATGAAAACGTGATTACTTAATTAACTTATCACTGATTTAGGATTCAAATATTCCAATGTATGTTTTGTTATTAATCAGTCATGATAAGGAAAATACCATATAAACTATATTGTTGTTATGCTACAAGTCTTCAATTATGAGAATGAATATGTGCATGCAACATTATGATGATAAGAAGAATATACATTATTACTTCATTTTATTTTTGTCAAAACTACTATTGGGAACAATATAGAAATGCTAATATGCTATTATTAGAAATGCTAATATGCTTGTAATTCCAACAATATTTGGCTACACCCTTTTTCTCTTGCCAATAATAACCCTTCTAGTACTGCATTATATTCTTGCACTTGGTGAGGCCAATGCATCTGAACATGATATATCAAAGCAAAAGCTCTTTTCTTTAAGTAAGAGACAATGTGATATTCTACATGCATCCATTTTTTGGTTTTGTTAAGAATATTTTCCAGCATCCTATCAGATGAATAAGGTAAACCAAACTTCCACTACCTTAAGTAATTCCTAAGGTTGATAATCATGAATTTCCAGGGAGAATTACTGTTGTACGGTAATTGTTGTTGTTATTTAGGTTAATATCAAGCTTTCTGCATGTACAGCATATTAAGATATTCAACAATCCTATACAGCATATTAGTTAGGTTTTAGCATTCTTGGTTATGTTCATTATATGTATTTTATGTTTCTCCTACAGTTCTTATTAGGTTTTGATTCTGGATTTCAGTTTTGGAATTAAAATTAAAATTATATTGTAATTTTCATTTTCAATGAAATTCATTGTGAAGGCCTCCTTTTACACTTTGGAAATTGATTTCAGTCTAAAATATTTATATTGTTGTTGTTATGCTCAATTCATGCAAGTTTTCAGTTATGAGAATGAATATGTGCATACAACATTATGATGATAAGAAGAATATATATGGCCAATAACTATTTCAATTCGTTTTATTTTGGTAACCACAACAACTGGCAACAATAGAGAATTGCTAGTATTCTATTATTATAAGGAACAAGTCTTCAACTGAACATTCTCTATGGGAAGTTTGTCCTTTGGATAAGGACAGTCTTGTCCTTCCTTCTGGGGCAACAAGCTACATGGCTGAGGAGTGACATTGCTTGTGACTCCAGCAATATTTGTGCAATTCCACTGAAGTTTCTTTTTTTCTGCACTCACTTTGATTTGCACATTAGAAATGCATATTCCTGTGAAAGGATCATTAGTAATTCCATCAAGTCTTGCTGATTTTGTAACATTATCTGCAGTAATGTCTCTATAATTTATTCTAGTTATTTCAGGAAGTGCTTTGGGATCAAAGCCAGAATCAGCATGAGATCCATAAGCACCTGTCATCCAAAATACATACTTCATGGTTTTCAAAGTCATTCCTTTAACAAAAATGTCTTTAACATATCCTCCTCTACCAATTGCAGTTTTGATTCTAACTGCAGATTCAGTATTGATAGCTGTGTTATCTTCAGCTCTAACATCTTTGATTCCACCAGACATTTCACTTCCTAATGCAATCATAGCACTATCTGGAGATATACAAGTAAGCCTCCTAATAAGTAGTTGTTGGGTTGGCATTCCAACTTTAATTCCATATTGATCCCAACCACTTTTGACAGCAATACAATCATCACCAGACACAATGTAGCAGTCTTCAATCTTAGTGTTAGTGCATGAATCTGCCAAGAACAAAAAAAACAGGAATAATTCCAGGATTATTAGACAATGATTATCAATCAATAAAGTTGCTCCTACTAATATATTTATTTTGAAAATGTAATATGATTTCCGCTAGATAGGTTGCAAATATATAATCATGTTGAAAACTATCAAATAAGGTAGAAAGTTAACCAACTTTCTATTACATAAATCTAGGCATTAGGATTTACATGATTCATTGGTTATTATCTTTTCAAATAAACTTCACCTCTTGTTTTTGTTCCATTATGTTATACATCAAGAGTGTATATATATATATATATATATATATATATATATATATATATATATATAAGTATATAATGGAAGAATAATAGATATATTACCTGGATCTATCCCATCTGTATTGGGAGAGTCCACTGGTGCAAGAATGGTGAGCCCTTGAATTATTATGTTACTGAAGATATATAAATCTTAATCAGAATAGTTAAAAAGGCATAATGGTAGGATTAGAATAATAGAAAAATGAAGCATATATGTTACCAAACCTGCTATAAATTGGATGGACAAACCAAGATGGGGAATTGACCAAAGTGAGATTTGATATTTGGATTTGAGTAGAGTACATGATTTCAATCATGTATGGCCTAGTGAGTGTTAATTCCTTCTTTTTGAACTTGCCCCACCAATAAGCTCCTTGGCCATCAATTGTCCCATTGTTACCTTAAGATCAAATTTAGATAGGTCAACAAACTTTGATTTGAACACCAACTAATGGAAGATTATTAATTGTTCTAATTAGTTACCTGTAATAATAACATCAGTGAGGTTAGTTCCAAAAATGAGACTACTGAACCTTCCTGCAGGTGCATCTCTTCCTCTTCCATATGATGGTAGAATAGGAAGTGAAGGCCATTCTGATTCATCCTGTTAATCTCATCATATAAGTAATAGCCATTCCAAGATAAAAAGATAAAATGCAAGTGCTGATAGGTAGATCATACCCCAGTAAAAAGTTTAAGGACATGATATAATATCATAATGAATAAACAAAATCATAGTATTTCTTGCTCTCATTAACAAATTTCATGCAAAATACTAAAATATGAGAGTGGACATATATTATGGTAATTTTCTGCAAAAGAGAAGAAGAAACAAATTAATAAAATATAATTATACATACCTGAGATCCAAGAATGACAGCATCTTTTTGGAGAAAAAGAGTGAAATGGCTTGTGAGATTAAAGCTTCCAGTTAACCATTTCCCTGGTGGTACAACAAGAAGTGCACCACCATCTTTTGCATACTGACTGAGATTTGTTATGGCTGTTTTAAAAGCTTTTGTGTTAGATGTTTTACCATCTCCAACAGCACCAAAATCTGTTAAAACTGCACTGTGCTTTCTGCAATTCATTGCTTGATATTGCAATGCACCGCATTCTGATACCAATATCACAATGATTGAGATCACACCAACAATAACCTGTGTACAAAATAGTTTAAGTACATCACTCTTCATCATCTTATATATGTTAGGTGTGTTTGATATACTTAAAAAATAAAAAATTGCACCGCACACAAACAAACAAAAAATCTTTTGTTTGATTTCTGAAGCAGCCTAAGTATTGAAAAAAAAACATGATTAAATAATAGAATTACAAAAAATCTCAGATAACAGGTTTAGGGACAAAATTTCAGTTAGCAAAAAGCTTGAAACCAAAAAAGAAAGATAAGTGTATTCATGAATAATAAAACTGCACTTATAAGAAAATGTGCGTTTGCATATAAGAAAATCACAAAGATGAGTGAAGAAAATTACATTGGAATTTCTGAGTTTTGAACACAATAAGTTCATGTTGTAAGACATGGCCACTATAATGTTTTTGTTTTGCTTGGACAAGAGATAGAGACATGAGCAATATATAGAGAGAGGAATATATGTGTAATTAACCGGTCAAAGTAATTATCACATAATTGAGATACATGTAGCAAAAATAATTTTGTAGGGTCCATTTTTTAATTAAATAGTTAAAAAAATCATAAATTATTCATTTTTCTCACATTTCAATATTGGAGTGATTCTTAATTTTAAAAAATTGTGTGAACTTGATTTTTTTTAAATTAAAGTCTTCCTACCATGAAATTGTGGAAATTTTGAATGGTATGGAGTAACGATGTTGCCAATAATCCTAAAATTTAATAGTATTTTAAATTTAACGTGATTTAGAATATTATAATGTTGTTCGTAGTCCGACTATGAGAGAAAAATTTACATAAAGATAACAATGCATACGATATATGGTTATAGATATTACTTATCCTCATCCTCACACATATTTATGGGTATTAATTAGGTGAGTATGGGGTATTATTAATGTATTAATTTTAAAATTTAATTTTGAAATTAATTACTTTTGTATTAAATCTATATTTATATATTCACATAATTATTACATTAATAATATATATATACCATATATTTATTACTATATACATAATTATTATGTTATTTATTGTCACTCATAAGTTATTATTGTTGTTTTTTGTTGTATATATTATGGTTAGCTACTACATAAATATCATCTTTATTAACGAAGATAATCAAACAAAATTACAAGTAAAATAGAAGATAATTAATTTATTGTATACAATGACAATTTTTTATATTAAAAGGAAACAATTGAAAATTTTATTTCTAATTCACTTTGTCAATAAGATTAAGTCTTTAAAAGAATGAAGAGTGAAATTTTAAATGAATCTATTTTTTTATTTAATATCGATAATTGTTTATTATTGTTATTTAGAATTAATATATTATTTTAAAACTTTGAAACAATTATGTATATTTTTTTTTATTTTTTGTTATTCAGTTATTCTCAATTATAAATTGTAATTAAATATTATTGTCCCTTCTAAATTTTATTTCAATTCGCCACTAACAGTAGATGATACAATGAGTATGTATAAATTTTTATACTGTCGATATATAAATATTATACTATTAAATAAGTTACTATATTCCTTCATTTTTTCAACTTTTCATTCACTAAATTACTATTTTGATCACTCCTATTTTGTTTAGTTTTACCTTGAAATTTGTATACAAAAAATGACAAGTATTTGATTTTTTTTAAGGATGACATTAAATAAGCATAATATCTATGTAATATCAGTATAAAAATTTATACATATTTATTATAATTAATCATATTTGTATTACTTGTATTTAAAAATTAATAATGATTAAATGTAAATGATGTATTTTGAATAATAATATAACAAATTCTTATAGGTCAATGTATTCCCTTTTACTATGCTTGTTAGCATGCATGAACATTTTTTTAGCACATTCAAAAAATATGATATATATAAATATAATGTGTGGATAAGTTTCTTTTTCTCTGGTTGGCTAATTTAGTAGATATAAATCAATCGTGAGAGCGAAATTGATTTTCCAATAATATTCTTATTATTTTTTAAAAATATTAATTAAAATCAATGAAATTTTGGCAGAGATAGTTTATATTAACATCTTTAACTTTTTGGGTAGTTTCTAGTCAAATCACTAAAAGGAAATAAAAATATTTTTAGGTTTGGTTTGGGAAGAAAAGTTAAGAAAAAAAATTGAATGAAAGAAAAGTTAAGAGGAGAAAATGAGTGAAAATTGTTATGAACTTTTAGATGTTTGGTATGATTGAAAATATAAAAAAATCTGGAGAGAACAAATATAATTATAATTATTGATAAAAATCACATGATGTATTAGTGTACTTTTATGGGTGACTACAAGTATCATGATATTCGTCTTATAGGTGCATAATTATAAATTTAGTTTATTTAAATCTTTATATATTATAATTTTATATTTCTTAAAAATTATATATTATGTATATTTTATTATTTAATATTTAATTTTAATTATTGAACATTTCTTATTTTGTATCAAATAATTATTTTATATATTATAATTATAAAAAACATAATTATATTATTAAACTTATAAACCCTTGACTACCTATAAATAGTCATATTCTAATAGGTACTTACAAAAGGTATTAGTATAAGTATGAAAAATAATTACATGTGTTAGGTGTGTTTTATTATCGTCCATATTTGTTTTCTACACTAGAGTAAAAACGTTATAACTTGATGTGAGAAATTAATTAATTATTTTAACAAAATTATAATTTGATATGAGAAATTAATTAATTATTTTAATAAAGTTGTAATTTGATTTACACTAAATTTAGTTTAAGAAGAAAAAATGAGTGAAATAAAAGTTGAAAACAGAAAAGTTAATAATAAATAATTGTTTAATTATAGGATATGAAAGAAATAAAAAATGAAAAATAATGAATCGAAAATGTTCAAAAACAAAAAATTAAGTCTTATTATTTTAAGTTAAGGTTTTCGTCCATTTTCATTCCAAATATGAGAAGAAGAAAATTAATGGGTCATTTTGCCCTTTTTTTTTTCTTTTCTTCCTTTATTTTCTTTCCAACCAATAATAGAAAATAATTTTTTCTTCTACTTTTCTCTTTTCTTCTATTTTCATTACAACCAAATATATCATTAAGGATTATTTCTTAAAGAATGAATAAACCAACTTTTGTTTGAACCTAGAACATCCTATAAAAATAGTAAATTAGTTAATCACTCTCATAATTCTGTTTCATTCTCCATTTTTAAAAATAATATGACTAACAAAACCAAACCTAATTTTTTTTTACTGTAAATAGTATCTTCACCATTTAGTTCAAGAAATAATATCTTTAGTTACGTATGATTGTTCCTCCCGACAAGTGTCGTTCATAAGAATCGAACTTTTGACTTTTTGATTATTTTATAAATCTAACAAGATCTTACATCATTAGACTAACAGCTTGTTGGTAAACATATGGTTCGGTTTAACTGAATTCATCTATTTTCTTTTTTATATATTGGACAATTATTATTTTTTATAATCTTAAAATTACACATTTTATAAGTATATACGTATCTAAAAATTGGAAGAAAAAAATGCACATTTGACTACTCAACTTAATGTCACTACAATATTTGTATTTTCCTGTTTGTGGAAGAATTTGATTTACTTTAATTGAGTTAATTTTTCTTTAAATGAACAACCAATTTATAATGATACACCAATAAAAAAAATAATTTTATACAAAAATGTTATTTTAACGGTTATCTCAAATTCAAAAGAAACTATATCTTATAAAAAGCACACTTTTGTGGAAACATTATTATTGAGAAAAACTGTAATAGAAATAACTATTTTATTAAGTTATTTAATTTTTTGAGTACCTAAAAGTCGATTTAAATTAATTAATATCCATATTTTCGTAGATTTTTTACCAACTGATATGATATGATATTATGTTCTTTTCATAATATTACATTCTTTTAGTTTTGATTTGAATAATTATAATCTTACTATAAATATATATATATATATTATTGTAGTATATAAATCTAATATGACTCCCTTTTCTATTGTTATTGTCATTATTATAATTTTTATTCTTATATTAACATATAAATCTTTAATCAATAAGCTTCATTATTTTATAATTTTGCCTCTATCTCTTTAGTATTTAGTCTATTCTTCCTTCTCTATTTCTCTATTTCAAGTTTGCATTGTGCATACTTTGTTTCACAGCCATAGAGACTTAAACTTAGTTGACTTATATTGAATTTGAGGATTGAGGTATATTATCATTGGAATGGGTTATTACTATATTATAATTTGATTATGTCAGTTGTATATTAAATTTGAGTTATGTTTTTACTTTTTCATATATTTCTATTTGTAAGCCTTAATAAAGGGTTTAAAAATCCAAATAAAGAACAGTTCAAAAAGTTTAATGAGTATTTGATAATGTGTCAAATTGTCTAAAAAGATGATTGGAGGTTGAAAAGTCATTTGACTATAAGTTTGACAAATCCTAACAAGTTGAACAGATTGTTGGATTGTTAGTAATTCCATTTCTCAACAATCCTTTTATTATATTGCCAAGTATCCTTGATCAATTGTGATTTGGGGCTACTTGGGCAACTCTATTACATGCAAAAAGTAATGAATTAGGATCCATTTGCATCAATAATAAATAGTATAAAAATTTCTACACAATTATTATATTATTTATTTATTTTATTCTCTAAAATGTATATACTATCTCTTAGCTATAAAACAAAAATATGCTATCGCTACATTCATTTTATTCAGAAATCGAAAATTGAATTGATAAGATTATACAAACAAAATATGGTGGAATATTAAACTGTCTATTAAAAAAAATTATATCATAAAATATATATCATAAACGTTTGTTATGTGTGATTACTTTTATTAATAAGTATTTTTTTTTAGAATCGAACCTTTAACATTGTTATTCAAAAAATAGCCTAAAATCTTAGACAACTAGGTTATCGTCTTGTTATTACATGTTTAAAACTTCAAAGTGAAGAGTTTTTCCACTTTTGGTGAATAGGAGGCCATATTAATAAAATTTTCTCATTTAACTATTCTACTTTTTTCTCTCAAGTTATTTGTTCTATAATAATGAAATGAGTTGTTTGGTTAGTGCTCTAAAGTTTATAAAGAAGGAATGCATTTGAGATGGAATGGACCAGCACTATCAAATGGGTCAAACACCAAGAACATGACACGTACCAAACATAAAGAGTGTTAGTGGCACACATGTCAACTAAGCCTAGGGACACCACAACATTAACTTCAACCAATCCGTGTGAGAGACACCAAAACATGCTCCTGTTTACAGTTCCCAATTACAAATTTACAACTAATTGGCAAAGAGATAGAGATCGCGGTGTCTTATACGATGTCTCAAACCAATCAAAAAAAATTATTTTATTATTTTCTATTTTTAAAATTTTTATCCATGTATCACTATATAACTAGTTTGAGACGGAGAATAAGACACCGTTAAGAACCAATGATTCCATCATTTGACAATGCACCAAAACTTTGGACGTCACTCCATTTTCTATCATCAATAGTATCCCAACTTTATACTACTCTGATTTTACTTAGCCATGTTAACATTTTAATTATAAGTTGTAACAATTGCATTGCCATGCTTTAATTGAACACTTCTTGTGATTGAACAATTTAACCAAGATTGTTTTTAACTTGATATTAAATAAAGTACAAGTTTAATTTAACTTTAATATATTATTAGAGTAAAAGCCCCTTCATATCAATTACTAGAGTTACAAGGACATGAAATGCAAATATATAATTCAAATTAGGTAAGTATGCTCTTTCTTTCTTATATTTGTTAGGAGCAAAATACACATTTGAGTAAAATATATGAAAAAGGGAAAAGACCCAACAAGGAAACGTGGTTACAAAATTAAAGTAACACGTGTAACGAGAACCAAACATATTATTTTAGTCATTGATTTGGGATAAACTATAATATGAGATAATGCCTTCCTTAAAGTATGTGAAAAAGGTTTCTCACTAACTATTGAATCAATATGTAATTTTGTTTGGTTGGAAGGGATTTTATATAAGAATATTGGGAATATATGTATTTATTTGAAAAGCTATTTAAAGTGATTTTTGTATTGTAATTCATTGTATCATTTTGTATTTTCCAATCAGCTAATATTACTAATATGTTAGTTTATTATCCATAACTTTTCAGTTTTCCACCAACTTGGTCCAATTTAGCCAAACACGCCTAATGCTGGATAAAAGCTTCTTTATTAATGTATAAAAATGACATAGCAGTACATAGCCATATTTTAACTCATATTTGTTTACTGGTTTGTATTTTTAATTTTCAAATAATTGGTAAATGCAAAAAAAAATATAAGCATGAAAAAAAGTACCCCTCTTATTTATTAAAGTCGATACGAAGTATATTTTCTGTTCCAAAAATATATCATTTTATGTATCAATCATTGAGATTTGTTAGAAAAATATATTTAAATTTAAATAATTAATTACCAATAATAAATAATGACATATAAAGTAACACTTTTTAGTATAGAATATGTCATCATTTTGGTTGGGCTTAGACAGGAATGAGGTAATGGAAATCCTGGCAGGATCTTAGGCCTCACGTTCTACACTCCATCTCATCCTCTCTACACTTTCATCACTTCTTCTCCAACTTCCACCTTTTCAAATATGTAACAAATGCACTAAATGATTTACTCTCTAATAAATACAACATAACGTACTCTATCTCCATATAATTGTAATTGATGCAAATAAAGTAAAAATTATTTTGTTTCAACAATAATTTACATGCCTCTTGTTTGCCATTGAACTTTTTTGGCCCTAAAGAATTTAAAAAGTGCAACTAATTATTATAATCTATTAATCTAAATACATATATAATTCTCAATCAAAGATCATAATATTTTTAAAAAACAACCTTTAATGCAATAATTTAATGTTACTCAATCAAAGATCATAATATATAGAATTCTCAAGATTTTTTGTATTCATTATTATAATCTTAATTTTAAACAATGACAACATTTTACTATATTCATAAGATATTTTTGGGTACAAATTATATTGGGAAGATATGTGTACTTATTTTTCTCTTTAGGATTTGAATTTTGTATCCGTTGTTGTTTTAAATATAAGAAAAATGCGTCCTAAAGATATTTTTATATTACTATTATATATAATTGAATATTAAATAAAACTAATAAAGATAAATAATATATTAATTGTCTATAAATTTTTACTCCCGTAAATAAATATTATATTCACTAAAACATTATCTAACTGAACTGATATGGTAACCAATGGATGCAGGTTAAAGTGATATACAATTGATTATTCTTAAACAAAGTCTCAAGTTTGAATCTTATAGATAAAAATATCCTCTAAAAAAGTTAATTCCACGTACCTATAAATGTTCATTGCTTGGACAATATTATCTTTGATGCTAGAGCATTCAGGTGAGAAACAAAAAAAAAAAAATGGGATATGGTAGTGTGTAAATTTGACCACTTGTATTAAGGAAAGTGTGTATATGTACTCGTGAGTTGTCTTATCCCTCTCTCACACACACATATAAACACATCATCGCATCAACCTCTTCACCATCAAGCTCCATGGCCGCCATAACCTTAAAGCCTTACTCTCTTCTCCGTGCTTCAAACCCTCTTCTCCCTAAGCCATCATCATCCCCAACATTCTTAAGAACATGCTTCTCATACTCCACAATAATGCTTAAATCCCCAACAAGAAAGATCAACACTTTAACCGTTTGTGTCCTCATGGATGATCCAAAACAAGATGAGCAAGAGGAACAAGAACAAGAATCTCAAGTTTTTGTTGTTTCAGAAAGAGTGGCAGAAAAATTGGCTAGGAAAAAATCAGAGAGGTTTACTTATCTAGTTGCTGCTGTTATGTCTAGCTTTGGTATCACTTCTTTGGCTATCTTAGCTGTTTATTATCGATTTTCATGGCAATTGGAGGTACTTCTAATTCAATCTCCTTATTTTTTGTTATGTTCATATTGGTTTGTGTTTTTTAATTTTGCATCAGAATAATATTTGATTGATTTTGTGTGGTGTGATGTAGGGTGGAGAAATTCCTTGGCCTGAAATGTTTGGTACATTTGCTTTCTCAATGGGTGCTGCTGTAAGTTCAATTTCTTGTCCAATTCAACGTTGTCATTTTTTAACATGAAATTGGATACCTTAATTGTTGATTTTAGGTCCTAAGTTCAATTGGGTATGCCTAATTTTCAGGTGGGTATGGAGTTTTGGGCAAGATGGGCTCATAAGGCTCTTTGGCATGCTTCCTTATGGCACATGCATGAGGTATGCAATTTGTTCATTCATTTTGTTTAGCCAAATTTGGGGGATTACGTTTGTTAAAAAACTATAGGGGTAAAAATTATATTTTTAAATTACCGCAAGAAAACCAACATGATTGGTTCAAGTTGTACATACTTGATTTTCAATTTCAAGTCTTGTCAATGGAAATGGAAAAAATATCTGCTGGAAAAATTAGCTCCATATACTTGTGAAACCAAAAAAATTAATGCAAAGAAAAGTTGTTTCCCTTTTCATTTCCCATCTAATTTGTGAGCAAAAAAAACATGAATTTGAAATTTTGACAGTCTCATCATCGACCAAGAGAAGGAGCATTCGAGCTTAATGATGTTTTTGCAATAATTAACGCTGTCCCTGCCATTGCTCTACTCTCCTATGGTTTTTTCCACAAGGGTCTGGTTCCTGGTCTCTGTTTCGGTACAGTAAGTATTTCTACAAAATCTATTTTTTTAATCGCTTAATTAACGGTTTCATTGGGATCTGTTAATTGAAATTAAGGATGATATTTGATTTGACGGTAATGCCCTTAATATTGGAGCAGGGTCTTGGGATTACAGTGTTTGGGATGGCGTATATGTTTGTACACGATGGATTGGTTCATAGGAGATTCCCTGTGGGTCCCATTGCCAACGTCCCCTACTTTAGAAGGGTTGCTGCTGCTCACCAAGTAATACTACAATTTAATATATACCGACTGTATAAGTATTCTTTATGCTCTCAGCATATCATCCATCATTCATATGTAAAGTAATACAAATCAATGGTAGATGATATATCGATAGTATAAAAAACTTTACACCGACTATGCATTACTATTAAACTCAAAATATTAATATTCAATGTATTTTCTTTTTTTGTTTATTTATTTTTAGCTACAAAAAGTTAAAGAAAAATGGTTTATTTTAGTTAGTGTTTTGAATAGGGTCTCTTAACCTTGATTTTGTTATCTGTATTCAGCTCCACCATTCAGAGAAATTCGACGGTGTGCCATATGGGCTGTTTTTGGGACCAAAGGTGAATAACATTTTTTTGTTCATTTAAATAGTTTTGTGACTTTGTCATGTGTTGAATTTCTATTTCATTTTATTCAAGTTTTCATATACTCATTTTTTGTGTTAATTTATTTTCTATTGGTATGCTGGAAAATATTAATTTGAATGAATTTTGGTGAGATTGGAATTTTAGAAGTTTCTCTTTTTTTGTTAACTCAACATATTGTAGTTGTTAATTTCACTCAAAATGGTGCAGGAGCTTGAAGAAGTGGAAGGTCTAGAAGAGCTAGAGAAAGAGATAAGTAGGAGAATAAAATCATATAATGCTTCATGACAAATTAAGCTACTAGTGGAAAAGCTATTTGAAAGAAGTATGAGTGTAGGGAAACAATATAGTGAATGAATGATAATATTTGATTTTTTCTTTTTGCTTTTACATTATTCAATGATATTATAGTATATAGGGTATTACAAAATTATTGCATACACAAAAAAAAGTAAATAAAGATAAATGGGTGCAAGAAATAATTGGTGCCTTTAGTTTTGGCTTTTCCCCCAAAAAAATTATCTTGGAATGGAAAATAAGCCACATATGATCTTCCTCCACCTCAAGTAGGATAGTGTCAGTTTTTGGTTTGATACAGTGAATAGTGATACCCTTATGTGGGGCATGGAGTTTTACCTGCCATATACCAATCAATTAAGGGGCAAATTCAATGGTACCACCATTCTCTCAGGACACTTTTTCTTTCCTTTCCAATCCAAAAGTATATAGATATTTGTAGAGGGATCTTATTCAAACTTACTCATAGTCATCAATTCTAACAAAATTCAATGATTTAAATTAATGAGTGAAATAAAATATTATATGTTCATAGAATTGATGATTATGATGAAGAGTTAAACTTACTCTTGAAATAAGTGGATCTCGACTCTAGATATTTTATCAACCAAGGTTCACAATTTAGAATGATTTCTCTTGTTTCTTTTTTAAAAGAGAACGGGTCTATTAACTAATTAAACTCATTTAAATGATGCAAAGAAGGTTAACATCAATGATATCATCAAAGAAAAATATCTTTAATAAAATTGGAAAAAATCTAGTTATAAGTAATCATTAGTATTTTTTTATTGAATTATACGCATTGGTAATATCATTTATCCTTCATTTCAATCATACAATAACATCATAAAAAATCTTTTTCTCTATTTTATTTAAGAGTTCTAAAACGTGAACATATTATATGATGATTAATGGGATTTTTACCATAAGAATATAAAAATATGAGTATGTCAATTCATTCCACTTGCATGGCCATTAATGCATGTTCCGTACGGGTGATTTCTTTGTAATTGGTTGAGTATGCATTTTGCTTGGTCATCGTTATATATTAGATAACTTATCTTTTTGTTTGGTTTTATTTCTTGGGACATACGTGTAAGCCATGTATAGCACAATCTTTTTAGCCATTTGTAAATTTCGTCAAACACAACCTTAGTGATTGCTGCACTTTCTGAATCTTCTCAAATGGATTGAAAAACATTCTAAATGGCCTTGTCGATTGCTTTATTCATAAAAACAAAAATGGAGTCTAAGGGGCATGTATTGGACTATACTATGAACAATATAAACCTTACTTTAGAGTATTTAAATTGAGTTGTATTAACAAATATGTTTGATAAGATCGAAATTTATTGGTGCTTAAATATAATTTTGAATGCAAACTAAATATTGAGTGGAAGTTTGAAGTGGCTACTTTCCCATTAGGCCGATTGTGATTTGCAAAGTAGAATTGAAGCATATTATTATAGTTTTTGTAATCATGAGTCCATATTGCAAATCATTCTCAGTGAAGAGTCTCATAATTTGTTTTTGCTTGACAAATAATATTTACTTGAATCAGCAAAGTATTGAAATACTTACTACTTAGTGTTCTTTTTATTTGATTTTTTAAAGTTTTATTTTTTGTGTTTGTTAGGATAATATTCAAACTTTCTATATTAATATTATGTTAAGAGGAGGAAAAATTATACACTAACAATATATGAGTTTTATATCTTGTCATTACATCACCATTGTTCATACTTAATCCCTTAAACATAATCAGAATGAAATAGTAGATAATATAATGACCATGTATAAATCTTTACACTGATATTGTATAGATTTTACATTCTTATATTAATTTTTAATAAAATACACTTACATAAATTAATCGGAAAGAGAAAATAAGGTAATTTAACTGATTGTCTACAAATTTGATAAAAATAATAACAATATTATGAAATTATTTAAATTTTTTTAATAATGGACAACAAAAAGAGTCTTACTACAGGTGTGAAGCTCAATTAGATCTCCAAGGTCGATGATTCGATTTCTGCGAGTGATATTTATCGAGAGAGATAAACACAAACCCTAAAAGAGATTAATTTCTTTTTAAAAAATGTAAAGAATACCTTTAGTAGAAAGTAAAGTTGGAAAATAGGATGCACAAAACAATGCATGTTATATGTTTTTAATTAAAAATTAAATCTGATGCATCGACTAGGCCCCACATTGGGCTGTGATGGGCCACGTGTTGGGGCCAGCCCAAACAAACACGCGTTGTCACCGAAGAAAAAGAAAACTCAGATTTTTGTAGTAGTGGAGAAAAAACACTTCACCAATCCCTTTTGTCATCATCTGACACGTGTCTCTCCACCATTCGTTATTGGGCATCGCTGTTCTCTCTCTCTTCTCTCTCATGTTATCGGTTACTCCTTCCCCCGATTTCAAAGCACATCACTTTCCACTTTCTTTTCCTACCCAACTACGTTTTCTTCTCTAGATCCAACTACTTCCATTTCCATCAACAATTTCTTCCTTTTTCCCCTCTCTCTCTATGCAATTCCACCAGGTTTTAATTTTCTTCTCATTCAATCTTTTCATTTTTTTTAATTATATTTGATGCGGTTGCGTTTTTTTGTGATTTTGATTTAATGGGTATTTGGATTTGGGCTTAAATTATGTGCCTGGGTGATTGATTTTTGAGAAATTTGATGCTTTTAATTATGACCGAGTAGATCTTGTGGTTTTTGTATGTGTGAATTGTACTTTATTTGAATTTATTAATGTGTTCAAGAAAATTGGGTGGATCTCTAGTTAGGGGTGAAATGTTTTGTTAGTTTTAAGTGAGGAAAAAAATGAGGTTAAAGTGTTCATTTGATTTTCATGAAAATCATCAAATCAACCTTACCAAAAATCAATATTTGGCATGAATTTTGGTGGATCGTTGTATTGAAAGTCATTGAAAGATTTCAATTTCAACTGATTCTCATTCAATTTTGGTATTGGTGTATGGTTACTTTATAATGAATGCTATCTCTTATTGAGCACTTTCAGTTTATGATAATTTGAACTGTGTTTTTTGCTTATAACTGCAGTAGGAAGGGGGTGTTTGAATTGGTACGTAGCTTGAGGGTGATGATTTATTAATAGTCTTGTAGACCTGTTGTTTTTTTCAGGATGGGCAAGGAGTGTAAGTGTTGTGGAAAGTTAGGGAGAATGGCGCCGAAGGATGGGTCTATGAGTGCTTATGAATTTTCTCTGTTGTTGTCTCCTGTTGTTTCTTTCTGGGACTGCATAGTTCGTAAAATGAGGTACTCCTGCAGACCTGATTGGGTTTAGTGTTTCGGTCGATTACTAGCGTTGATACATCAACTAGTTAGATTATAGATAGCATAACAATTTATGGAAAGAAGGAAATAAGATACAGAAAAAAATGTATACAGGTCTAAAGAAATTCTCTTGAAAGGAAAGCAGTTAAGAAAAGTAATTTGAAGTATTTAAAAGTGTTAGGTAGTGTTCCATGGCTAGCATGGCATTTAATAAAGGGCAGCATGTCGGAAAGGCTAAAAAGAAGCAGGTCAAAGATGAGTTGAATCGTCTTAAACAGGCTGAAAAGAAAAAGAGGCGTTTGGAAAAAGCTCTAGCGACTTCTGCTGCTATAATTTCTGAACTAGAAAAAAAGAAACAGATAAAGAAAGAAGAACAACAGAGGCTTGATGAAGAGGGTGCTGCAATTGCTGAAGCCGTTGCTCTACATGTTCTACTTGGCGAAGACTCAGACGATTCATGTAAGGTTGTTATCGATGACAATGGGCACAAGACCTGGAATTGCAACCATAATCTTGATGTCTTCATGGCTGGAAAAAGAGGTTCCTTTCCTCATCTAGATGGTGGGACATGGTCTGTCACTGCTGAAAACGGCGAGTGGTCTTTCTCATCTGGGTCTTTTGAAAAGAACATGTATGAACCACTATACGAAGAAGCAGGATGGGATACTGCTGGATTCTCTGCTGATCTTATAGCAGCACAAGCAGCTAGGTCACTCCAGATTGCAGAGGACGAAGATGAGAATAGGATTCTCTTCTAATGAAATGCTTAAATGATAGATTCACCATTCCTCGCTTTGCTGATAACTTGATGAAGTCTTTTTACTATATTACTGAAGGTTGTCATCTGTATATACTTTTGATGATTATGAATCATGTGCTTGTGAAACACATTCTGCTTCAGTTGTGACTGAACATGTTGCAGTATCACTGTGTTTTTTTCTAATTTTCCTTAATTGTATTGGAGGCTGCTAATTTTCTGTTTTGAGTGACTTTCATACCTGAGTATTGTGTAGAGTTGATGCTTTGTTGAGCTGAATAACAAATAATATAAATGCATGAGTGGTTGCTTCATAATTTACAATCTCTCATTGTTGCTTTTTGGATTACATTACATTACTGTGGTTTTTGTGTGTGCACAGCCTCCTTTCTCATAATGAATAGATTGAAATTACTTTTAAAAAGGAATAAGCAAAGTCCATAACTTATATCAGGAATGAAGATGGATGTGGTATTTCATCAAATGCCTGCAATACATTTTTTTGGCTTAAAACTCATATTTTGGATGAAAAGCCATTACTATAAACTGTAAACAACCCTCATTCAGTTACTGAGAGAATTTCTCTCCAGTGTTTTTCATTATGTTAGATTCAGAGAGGAAGAATAAAAGCACAACAATCTTTGCATTAAATACAGCATGAAATTCACAAACAACAAAATTCTATTAAACAAGAAATGATGAATACACAGTGAAGGGAGATGGAAAAAAATAAGTAGATAAATAGGTGCAAGGACAAAAGAAGCATGTGACAACAGAAAGTGGATCACAGCTTCCATGAGAGGTAGTATTTGTTTGAGTGGAGGGTACAATCTTTCACTGCTCAAAATTATGATACAATCTCTTTAAGATAAAAGAAAATAAATATGAAAGCCTAGGTAATGCTTAATACCTATATCCATGTGAAGTTTTTAACTACATGAGCAAGAATTGCTTACATTTGCAGCATGAACCTTTATCTCTATCTTCCTTCATTGGTCATTAGCTGGGAAAACACTTGGCTACCACATATGTCTGAACAACCATTATCATAATCTCTCTCAGTTCTTCTGTTGCTAGAAGAATTTCCAAGGACAACCCTGGTTGTCACATTCACTGTTTCATTGGTACTGCTATCGGTATGTGGCTCCCTTTGTTGTCCACTTTCTTGGAGCTGAAGCGCGTATTCCAAATTCCATAAGACATCACCCATAGTTGGCCTATCAACACCATATTCAGCCACACATTTCTCTGCTGTTTCACCAAATTTCTTGAGTGATCTATCTTTGATTTGTCCAACTAGATGAGGGTCAACAATATGCTCCAGCATACCCTTCTTCATCCATTCAAGTGCCCATTCTGCCAAATTCACTTGCTCCCTTGTTAGTTGTGGATCAACAGCAGGTCTGCCACAAAGAACCTCAAAAAGCACAACACCAAATGAATAAACATCTGATTTATCCGTAAGTTGCTGCCTCCGGTAATACTCAGGATCAAGATAACCAAAGCTACCTTTCACGCCAGTGCTCACATGTGTTTCATTCATGCATGGCCCTGATCTTGAAAGACCAAAGTCAGCAACCTTGGCCACATAATCTTCATCAAGCAATATATTGGTAGATTTAATGTCGCGGTGGATGATACCTTGTGCAAAACCTGTGTGAAGATAGTGAAGACCTCTAGCTGCACCGATGCATATTTCGAGACGCTGCTTCCAAGAGAGAGGTGGTAGTGCTGCTGAACCATATAAGTGCCTTTTAAGTGGACCTTTTTCCACATACTCATACACAAGTATCATTTCTGAATTCTCTTCACAAAATCCGACTAGTGAAACAAGGTGGCGATGCCGAATTTTTGATAGAATTGTTATTTCAGTCTGGAATTCTGGAAGGCCTTGTCTGGACCCTGGCATACCCCTCTTCACGGCAACCTTCACATTGTCTTTAAGTACCCCTTTGTAAACCATACCAAACCCACCAGACCCTATAATCAGGCTTCTATCAAACTTGTTGGTTGCGGATTCTATATCAGCAAAAGGGATCTTCAAGCCTGAATATCCATGAGAACCAGTTTCAGACAACATTCTACTGAGAGAACTCCCTCCAAACATACGTAAAGGCGTCCATCCAGCACTTTCCACTGTCCTTAGTTTTGGTTTCTTCTTCCTGCATTTCATAGCAAGTACAAAAACAATGATAACTACAAAGCCAACAAAGCCTCCAACAATTGAACTCACCAACACCCCCAATTTTTTCTTCCTGTGCACAATACTAGAATCAATAACATTCACCACCTTCATTATCTCCGCACCATTCAATATGGCATTCATCCTCAATGCACTGCTCAGATCAGAAGGACCGACATTTATTTGAATAACACCCGAATCATCTGAATCTGCAACAAAATCCACATAGACTGGCGAGGCAAGTGTATGGACAGTAAGGGATGACAAATCAAGATCCTTATATGCAACATACCCATTAATATACACATCAAAGTAGAGCAAGTTAAGAACAGGACTAACAATGTCACAGAAATGCAATCGAACCAAGTGTGGAACACGGCCACCAGGAGGAGCCACAGTAAAATTCCAGGTTATATTGAACCTTGAAGCTAAAATTGAGTTGTCCCTATTCATCTGTTGAGCAGTCATGTAAACATTATCCGGCGCAATCTCTCGTGTGGCACCTCCTTTCTGATAATCTGGTGTGTGAGTGCTTACTGCAGCCTTAGCAGCATCCTTAAAAACCAAAAAATCCTCATCAGGAATCCAAGTCCTCCAAAGGGTATCATTAAAAGGTGTTATTTTCAAACCTCCAACATTAATCCTATGAATAGTTTCCAAAACCTGAGATGAGAGCTTGTTATAGACCTCCACTCCATTAGGACCAACCAACCTGGTTCCATAATCTAATACAAAATCTGGAGGAGCATTAAACACCTCCACAGCATTTACAAATCCAAAACCTGAGTTACCAACAGGTCTAAACAAAATTTCAAGCAAGTTTGACTCTATCTTCAAAATAAACTCTTTAACCAACACATCATCACTAGTTGACTGGAAACCACTGAGAACCAAAATTTCATTAACCAAGATATCAAATTTTGCTGATTTCATATCAAAACCTTGAGCTTTAAAGTGAAAGAAATGAAAACGCACCAATTGGATACCATTTTTCTTCATGCTGAACCTGTAACCAGCAGTGTTGGTGAAAACTCTGGCTGTATGGTACAAAGTAGGAGAATTTGGAGGTGGGTTTTGGTTAGTGAGTGAAATGGATTTTTCAGCAGAGAGAAAAGTGGAATCAGCTACAAAGACTCGGTTGAAGAGTGAAGCATTGGTGTATGATCCACAGTTAAGAAGATAGTTATCTATTGGAGTGAAACAAAAAGAGCATGGAATGAAAAAGAGAAGGATAAAGGGTATAAGGTTTTGGATATCCATGGAAAAAAGCTTCATTCTTGAAGAGTGCATGTGAGGAAAATTTATGTCATGTGAAGTAAAGGGATACAGAAGAGTTGGAAAATAAATGTAACAAGAGGACAACAAAGAGTGACAGTGACTTTCTGTCCCAGTCTAGAAGATTTAAGAAGGAATATATATATATATATATATATATATATATATATATATATGTGTGTGTGTGTGTGTATATAGCATAGAATATAGTACATGATTTTTGTCACCAAAGTCAAAAGGGATTGCTGCTACTTATTCATTTGCTTTTCCTGGTATATTCTTGATATGAATGTAGTACAGTTAGACAGGTTCTGTTCCCAGATTTAGTAGGTGGGAACAAAATGATATAAATTGTATGATAATATAAATTAATGCTTCTCATTATGATAATAATATTCCTCCTACATAATCTTAATAACAAATTTTTCTATACTATGAGAAAATGACATATAATATAATAAAACCATTCCTGTCATATGTTACTTTTCTATCATTATATGTATAATAAAAGGCTTAAAGAAGGTGTTTACTTATAGCTAGAGTTTGTTTTAGTTTCTAAAATTATTTTTGTTGATTTTGATCTCCATAATTTAAGTAGTTTTGGATCATTTGTAAGATCATGGGATATGCCTTTCAATTCAAATTTTCCAATCACATATAATGTATACGTGTCTCTCAAATTCAGTCCTTATCCTTAGTAGGATACAATTAAATGTTATTCAAAAGGGACATGCAAATAGTGCATGCCAGCCAGGTTCACAAGGTAGAGTGCCCTCTTAATTTATTCTTTGGATATTAGCTGCTCACCACTTAAAAAAGCACTAAGCAACATTGCTACTAAGGAGTCCTATTGAAACCAAGAAATATAGGTCTGTCTGCCATCCACATCAGAATAAATGAAGTTTTCCGAAAAAACCTGCTAGTGGAGAAAGACTCCTAAGGATTAGAGACATAGGACTAAAGAGAGAGCTAAAAATGTATCTTTTGTGTATAATTCTGCATAATCTCAAATGTTATCAATTTCGGTAAGTAGACCAAATGATACAATGCAAACAAAAGTTGTTAGATTGCAGAGATTAATATGTGAAGTTCAATAACTTCAAAGTACTTTTCAAGAAGCCGTAGCAAATATTCAGTACTATTTACAAAGTTACAACCATAGTTAGACCAAGAAGATAATAGCCATTTGTTTTTGCTTAAGAAAATGATAATCACTAATACTATCTCAATGAGGATTGAGTAGAACATGTTCACCATGAACCAGTAAGTAGCAGCTCTAGGATGCCACATTCCTAGCTTGTTAGAGTTCTTAACACTGAGAAGGAACAAAATTCACAAATTAGTTTCAGAATTAGTGAAAACTAGTGATATATATAGTAATCAAGGAGTGCAGTACAATGAAGGAAGCAAAGGCATGATAAATGAAGATCACATCCTAAATAAAATTTGGACATGCTTTGAGGAATGATGCCACTCAAATGGTTATTTGAAAGATGAAGTTGTTTTAAATGTACAAGTTCTCCAATACTTTGAGGAATGGTTCCATTCAAATGGTTATTTGAAAGATCAAGCTCTTGTAAATTCACAAGTTCTCCAATACTTTGAGGAATGATGCCATTCAAATAGTTATTTGAAAGATCAAGCCTTTGCAAATTTACAAGTTTTGCAATACTATCGTGAAAAGAACCATCTAGTTTTCCATCAAATGTATTGTTATATTGATCTAATTTTTTCAACTCTAACTGTTTTCCTAGAGAATAGGGGATGAGGCCATAGAAAAAATTTGATGCAAGATTGAGGTACTCAAGATTTTCAAGTCGCCCAACCCAAGTTGGTAATCTACCTCTGAAATCATTATGACTCAAATCCAGTTCCTTTAAATCAAAGGTAATGCACCAAGATAACTCAGAGTCTCCTATTTGTTCTCTTCGAAGCTTGTTGCTTGAGAAATTTAAGAATCTTAGCTGACACAAGTCTGCTAAAATTGAGGGTAGAGAACATTCCATATGAGTGAGGTGATTTTGTGAAAGGTCAAGGTGGACAAGTTTCTTGAACTCAACAAACCAACATGGAACTGAAGTCAACCCGTTGAAAGACAAGTCAAGAAATTCAATGGAAGTCATGTTTCTAATGGCTTCTTGAATTGGACCACTAAGTTCATTCTTCGAAAGATCAAGATGTACAAGTTTGTTGAGCTCACCCAACCATGACGGGACCAATGTGAAATTAGTTTTAGAAAGATATAGGGATTCCAAGGAAGTCATGTTCCTCAAAACATCAGGGAATGGACCATGAAGGCCATTTTCTGAGATATCAAGATACTTAAGTTTCTGAAAATAACTTAACCATGATGGAACTAAATCAAGAAAGTTGGAAAAAAGATCAACATGCACAAGAGATGTCATATTTTGGAAAGCATCCAGAACTGGACTTGTAAGTTCATTGTACGAAATATCAAGGAATTGAGGAGCAATATTAGTGTGATTAACAATGGGAAGGAGCAAGTTGAAAAGTTGACAATCCCTCAAATAAATACGTAACAAGGAAGGAAGCATGTTAAGTACCTGCAACAAATTGTGTATGCCACCAAGTTCAACACCACTTAGGTCAAGGTGTTGTAGTGATTGAAGCCCAAAGACCCAGTTAACGACATTGCTATTTAAACTTTGATTAGCATTGATACCATAATTATAGCTGAGATCAAGATGAGTGAGGTTAGTGAGGTTTCCGAGAGTGTTGGGAATCCTTCCACCAAAGTTAGCCATAGAGAGAGAAAGATAAGTAAGACTCCTCATAGAACCAATGAAGATGGGTATTGGACTGCCACTGAAGTCATTACCACTCAAGTCCAAATAACTCAAATATTCCAATTCCGACAAAGATCGATCCAAATTTTGAGCTGATAAAATTGAGTAGTTTCCATAACTGTCACACTGGATGAGTTCACCTTGTTTCGTTAATCTCCAACATGGATTGAAGAGATCAAGCTTTACAACATGAGCAGTAACATTGTTACAACCTATGCCTTCCCATTGGCAACAAAAATTGCCTTCCCAAGAGGAAAGCCTATTGGTTGGGTCATGGAGTGATGCTTTGAAATTGAGAAGAGCATCCCTCTCTCTTCGAATGCATGGCAATGGCATGCTTGAATTATTAGCACTCATGCATATTTCACCAAACAGGAAAAGAACTGCAAATGCAGCACTAAACAGGTATCTTACCATGTTTGGGGTAAGGAATAAGTGAATGCTATTGGCTTATGCATATAACTTAACTTGGAGAACTAATATATATATATATATATATATATATATATATATATATATATATATATATATATATATATATATATATATATATATATATATATATATATATATATATATTAGTTCTCCAAGTTAAGTTATATGCATAAGCCAATAGCATTCACTTATTCCTTACCCCAAACATGGTAAGATACCTGTTTAGTGCTGCATTTGCAGTTCTTTTCCTGTTTGGTGAAATATGCATGAGTGCTAATAATTCAAGCATGCCATTGCCATGCATTCGAAGAGAGAGGGATGCTCTTCTCAATTTCAAAGCATCACTCCATGACCCAACCAATAGGCTTTCCTCTTGGGAAGGCAATTTTTGTTGCCAATGGGAAGGCATAGGTTGTAACAATGTTACTGCTCATGTTGTAAAGCTTGATCTCTTCAATCCATGTTGGAGATTAACGAAACAAGGTGAACTCATCCAGTGTGACAGTTATGGAAACTACTCAATTTTATCAGCTCAAAATTTGGATCGATCTTTGTCGGAATTGGAATATTTGAGTTATTTGGACTTGAGTGGTAATGACTTCAGTGGCAGTCCAATACCCATCTTCATTGGTTCTATGAGGAGTCTTACTTATCTTTCTCTCTCTATGGCTAACTTTGGTGGAAGGATTCCCAACACTCTCGGAAACCTCACTAACCTCACTCATCTTGATCTCAGCTATAATTATGGTATCAATGCTAATCAAAGTTTAAATAGCAATGTCGTTAACTGGGTCTTTGGGCTTCAATCACTACAACACCTTGACCTAAGTGGTGTTGAACTTGGTGGCATACACAATTTGTTGCAGGTACTTAACATGCTTCCTTCCTTGTTACGTATTTATTTGAGGGATTGTCAACTTTTCAACTTGCTCCTTCCCATTGTTAATCACACTAATATTGCTCCTCAATTCCTTGATATTTCGTACAATGAACTTACAAGTCCAGTTCTGGATGCTTTCCAAAATATGACATCTCTTGTGCATGTTGATCTTTTTTCCAACTTTCTTGATTTAGTTCCATCATGGTTAAGTTATTTTCAGAAACTTAAGTATCTTGATATCTCAGAAAATGGCCTTCATGGTCCATTCCCTGATGTTTTGAGGAACATGACTTCCTTGGAATCCCTATATCTTTCTAAAACTAATTTCACATTGGTCCCGTCATGGTTGGGTGAGCTCAACAAACTTGTACATCTTGATCTTTCGAAGAATGAACTTAGTGGTCCAATTCAAGAAGCCATTAGAAACATGACTTCCATTGAATTTCTTGACTTGTCTTTCAACGGGTTGACTTCAGTTCCATGTTGGTTTGTTGAGTTCAAGAAACTTGTCCACCTTGACCTTTCACAAAATCACCTCACTCATATGGAATGTTCTCTACCCTCAATTTTAGCAGACTTGTGTCAGCTAAGATTCTTAAATTTCTCAAGCAACAAGCTTCGAAGAGAACAAATAGGAGACTCTGAGTTATCTTGGTGCATTACCTTTGATTTAAAGGAACTGGATTTGAGTCATAATGATTTCAGAGGTAGATTACCAACTTGGGTTGGGCGACTTGAAAATCTTGAGTACCTCAATCTTGCATCAAATTTTTTCTATGGCCTCATCCCCTATTCTCTAGGAAAACAGTTAGAGTTGAAAAAATTAGATCAATATAACAATACATTTGATGGAAAACTAGATGGTTCTTTTCACGATAGTATTGCAAAACTTGTAAATTTGCAAAGGCTTGATCTTTCAAATAACTATTTGAATGGCATCATTCCTCAAAGTATTGGAGAACTTGTGAATTTACAAGAGCTTGATCTTTCAAATAACCATTTGAATGGAACCATTCCTCAAAGTATTGGAGAACTTGTACATTTAAAACAACTTCATCTTTCAAATAACCATTTGAGTGGCATCATTCCTCAAAGCATAGGAGAACTTGTACATTTACAAGAGCTTGACCTGTCAAATAATCATTTGAATGGCACCATTCCTCAAAGTCTTTGTCAACTTAGTGATTTGAATTCCCTAATCATTTCTGGAAACAAACTACATGGGAACATTCCAAATGATTTTGATAAACTTGTGGGATTAACAGTTTTAGATCTTTCTTCAAACATTTTGGATGGAATAATTTCTTTGAGAAAAGAATGGTCTTCAATAATGCCTCATTTGCTGTCTTTGAATCTCTCCTATAACCATATTAATGGTTCGCTTCCAAAAAATATTGGAAATATAATGCCCAATTTGGAGCACTTGTTTCTTGGAAGTAACCTAATAAATGGTTCAATACCAAACTCCTTGTGTCAAACTGAACTGTCCATTCTTGACCTTTCAAAGAACAAATTATCAGGTGAAATTCCTAATTGTTGGATGGATACTGGATATTGGGAAGAAATAAATCTATCATCCAACAAACTATCAGGTGTCTTTCCAAGTTCATTTTGGAACATTTCCTCATTAATATGGTTACATTTAAACAATAACAGTCTTCAACAGAAGCTTCCTATGTCTATAAATGCTTTGGAGAATTTGTTAATTTTGGATCTAGGTGAGAATCAACTTTCAGGGCATATACCATCATGGATTTCAAATACATTTCCTTCACTACATATTCTTAGACTGCGACAAAACAACTTGAGGGGCAGCATTCCTTCACAACTATGCCAACTAGAATCGTTGAAAATTTTAGACCTTTCTCGCAACAATTTGGAAGGTTCAATACCTTTGTGCCTAGGCAATCTTACAGGAATGATGTTGAGCAACTCCGACTCAAATCTCAATGTTTCCTCAATCGTAGAGGCTCCTGTTTCCCCAATCTCAGAGGCTCCTGTTGCTTCTATTGCAGATGCTCCTGAACCTGAATGGTCTAAAGAAGATGTCAAACAAATTATTAAAGGAAGAGAAGATGACTACATCAAAATCTTGAAGCTTGTAGTAAACATGGACTTGTCAGAAAACAAATTGGTTGGATCTATTCCCAATGGAATAACTTTGCTCAACGGGTTGCATTTCTTGAATCTATCATACAATCACTTGGAAGGAGAGATCCCTGAGATGATAGGGGACATGAAATCACTGGAATCTTTTGATGTCTCTCATAACCAACTTTCAGGCAGCATTCCAAACAGTATGCCCTCTTTAACTTCATTGAGCCATATAAACTTGGCACACAATAACTTTTCAGGACCAGTTCCCCAAGTTAATCAGTTTCTAACTTATGACTCATCTGTTTATGCTGACAACCCATATCTCTGTGGTCATGAATTACCGAATAAGTGTCCTGGTGATGAATCTACTAAAGTGACTAGAAGCAGAGGAAATGAAGATAAAGATGACAAAAAAGATAAGGAGGAAAAAGTGTTGTTCTACTTTGTTGTTGCAGTTGGCCTTGCAACTGGATTTTGGGGGGCTATTGGTGTTTTATTGATCAAGAAGAGTTGGAGACATGCTTACTTCAGATGGGTTGAAGATGCAGTGGATGATATTTATGTGGCAGTTGTGATAAAATTGGCAAAGCTAAAGAAGAAGTGGATGGTTGAAAACCATGTTGTTGGTTGACTCTGTCTTTCATTTTTGTCTCTTTTTTTCTGAATATTTCAGTGGGAGTAAGGTTTATGCAACCTTTTGTATTTGCTTCCTTGTTATATGTGGGAATAAGAAGTGTGAATAATGTTTCAGTATGCTATCTAACTATCTTATATGTAATATATATACATATATGAGAATTGCATAAAGCATGCAATCACATTGTTTGAATTTAAAGTCACCCATTCTCATTGTTTTCATGTTTTCCTATCTCATTCTAGTTTACTACATTTCTGAATCTCAATCATTAAATTAGTAATAGAATAAATAGGATAGGGTCACAGATTATCCTGTGAACAGTATTGGTGACTCTCTACGAATCCAGCGGTAAAGTCTCACTTCCTGGCTTCCGAGGTGGTGGTGGAACAGTAGTAGCTGTTTCCTTAGCTGATTATATCAAAGTAAGCATAGTGAGGAAAAAGAAGGATGGTGTGGAACAAGGAAGACATAAACACAAAAAAGTGTCACCACAAAATCTAACCAGGAGATTGGATTTGAGGCTCAGACTCAGTGAAGCTGTCTTTAGCTGCTCCTCTGTAATAATCTTAAGATATTCCTCGGCACTGTATGCTCTACTTCGATCTCGCTGTTAAAAATATGACATCTTGAAGGGGAATTTTGGTATCAGATGAAATTGTCAGGAGTTTATTGTTTTTCAGTGTAAATGCTTTCTTTTCAGTTTTCCTGAAAATGAAAGATGAGATGTATAAGCTTTATAAGATGGCTTAACCCTTCTATAAAATGTGAGATGTATATGTTTTAATGGTATGATTCTGGTTCTTTTGGTTTAAACATGTTGCAGTATGAATTGTTTGTGTTTACCATTGCTAGGCTTATTCTTAATCCTGGTGCAGGAATAGAAACTGTTTCCAGAAGGCAAATTTTAGAACGGTAGAAGTGAATTTTACGCTTATTAATGAGTGGGTAAGCTAGTTTTAATAGATACTTTTTATTTCAATAATCCGTCTTTAACTTTCGTACACTAATTTCTTTAGGATTCGAGGTTGTCCTTTTCAGCAAATGTCTCTCATATAAATTAAACTTTCGACATTGGGAATATAGTAGGACTGTACATCACTAGATCAATGTTTTGTTGGTTTTCATACTTCCTTTATTTACCCGCAACTGATTTTTAAGGTGTTGAATAGCATTATTATTTCAAATAAAAGTCTTAAACATAAAGGAAGACTGGTATAGAATCTATCATGCACATGTTGGGGTCGTTTGTAGTGTTTTGTATTTGATTGCTCTCAAACATTTATCTTCTAAAAATCAACTCGCAAATCGAGTGTTAAATTTGTAAAATAATACTAATGTTATTTGCATCTAACTCAAAAGCTGACACATTTCCTTGAAGAAAGAAGGGATTCATTGTGTCACTCTTTTTCATTTTATGGAAGGTGTCTTCGTTTGTGGCATTCAAAGTGAACAACATTGTTTCTCTTCATTCATTCCATGGTTTTGTTATTGTTAGTCATTTCTGTGATATCATTTTATATGTTAAATTACATATTCATATCTAAGACGAATATATATTATATTTAATCAGATCTAAGTTTGGGTTTAAAAGTTGATCACATCATCAGATGAGCTTTATGTTCAAAAAACTGACTTGACCGACATTTATAGTCAGGTAAGGACAAACTTTAACTTATTCCAATCTTGTCGATGCTATACCCATACAGATGACAGACATCATGACTAACTCTTTTTCTACGTTTCAAAGTCTTTTACGCTAATTTATTTCTTTAGAGCAATTTCCTACAATGTTGTTTGTTTTAGGAATTTGTCCATTTGTAACCCCTTTTTTCCTTCATGGCTGAGTCCACTTATTGACTCATTGACCCAAACACTGAAGCTATGTAAAGTTATTTCCACCAAAGAATTTAATGGTATTAGGAGCTTCACTTGATATTTGATTTCAACTTGATGCTTGCTTCCACGAAATTCATTATCATGTTCCTCTCACGTAGGGGTGTACATCGGAGAGTTAAGTTGGATAAGGTTTATCTTTTAATTGATCATAAATATTGATCAGATCATTTTTCGAATCCAGAATCAACCATAGATCCAAAGTTAATTCGATTTTAAATATTGACTGAGTCAGCATATGAACTCGAACTTAAACATCGCTATAGATCTGATTAAATATAATGCATACTCATTTTAGATAAAATCTTTTTAATATTATCCATTATTATATATATATATATAATCTCATATAAAATAATATAGGTATATATATTGTTAATCATGTACATATAATAGAAAAAAATTAGATAATAAGTGATATATCTACCAAAGAAATCTCATTACTCTTTATATAATTGAAAAAATAACATACAAACATGATAAATGAGTAATCATAAGGTAGGTACGAGTCGAGTTATACTTATCTCATATCTAACCTTAAATATTAATCAGACTAATTATTAAAATCAAACTCAGTCTAATACTCGATCAGACCTAACCATATTCAAACCCAACAGTATTCACATCAAACTAAATGAACCGATATGTACTCCTCACCCCTACTAGCACGTAAATGAAATTGGTTTTTAGCTTATATATTAGTTCTCAAAGTGAAAGTGAAAGCTATCAACCAAAAGCATGATATAGCATTCCAAATGCTGCATTTGTATTTATTAAAAGAAACTTTAAAAAATAATTTAATTTATTAAAAGAAACTTCAAAAAATAGTTTAAGTCTTAAAATTTTAAATACATTACACACTTTACTTTTTATTAAAAAAATAATTTCACTTCTACTTTTAAATTCAAATTTTACCTTAAAATCCATTAATCTACTCTTTCCTATAAAACCTATTCTTTTAATCTGTAGTTTTAAAATTCAATTCAATTTATTTTATTTTATATATATATATATATCTTCTTTATAACTTTGATTATGCAATCCTATGTGACAATTTTAAATATTTCTAGAATTCAAATCTATTATTTCTTTGTAATGTTTTTTCTCCTTGATTATACCCCCATATTGTCTTTATGAGTTGACTCATTGCCACACTTCCAACCAAGCACACTTGTGACGTGTAAAACTTTGATTGAAAAACAATAGAATGCATTATCCCCTTTTAGAATTATCATGCCCACAAATTTTGTTTGAAATAATGTATTTTTTATTTTATTTAATGTTTGGTTTGATATTGTCAAAGCTTGATATTTGATTCCAACTACTAGTTAATGCTTGCATGGTTCCACGAAACCCATGGTGCTTGTAAGTGAAACTATATATATATATTAGTTCTCCAAGTTAAGTCATACCTATCAACCAATAAAATTCACTTATTCCTTACCACAAACATGGTAAGATACCTGATTAGTGCTGCATTTGCGGTTCTTTTCTTGTTTGGTGAAATATGCATGAGTGCTAATAATTCAAGCATGCCATTGCCATGCATTCAAAGAGAGAGGGATGCTCTTCTCAATTTCAAAGCATCACTCCATGACCCATCCAATAGGCTTTCCTCATGGGAAGGCAATCATTGTTGCCAATGGGAACACATAACATGTCACGATGTTACTGCTCATGTTGTCAAGCTTGATCTCTCCAATCCATGTTGGAGATTAGTGACACAAGATGAATCCTTCAAGTGTTACAGATATGAAAGACTCTTGTTCTTATCAGCTTCAAACGTGGATCCATCTCTGTCGGAATTGGAATATTTGAGTTATTTGGACTTGAGTGATAATGACTTCCGTGGCAGTCCAATACCCATCTCTATTGGTTCTATGAGGAGTCTTACTTATCTTTCTCTTTCCGAGGCTAACTTTGGTGGAAAGATTCCCACCAATCTCGGAAACCTCACTAACCTCACTCATCTTGATCTCGGCTATAATTATGGTATCCATGCTAATCAAAGTTTAAATAGCAATGACATCAACTGGATTTCTAAACTCGGGTTACTAGAACACCTTGATCTAAGTGGTGTTAACCTTGGTGGCATACACAATTTGTTGCAGGTACTCAACATGCTTCCTTCCTTGTTACGGTTTTACTTGGCTGGTTGTCAAGTTTCGGACATGATCATTCCTCTTGTTAATCACACTAATATTGCTCTTTCACTTCAATTACTTGATCTATCTCAAAATAATCTTAATTACGTTCCATCATTGAGCAATATGACTTCCATTGAATCCCTTGATCTTTCTTACAACAAATTGACATTGTTTCCATCATGGTTTGGTGAGTTCAATAGACTTGTCAACCTTGATCTTTCAAGTAATGAACTTAGTGATCCATTTCCAGAAGCCATAAAAAACCTGACTTCCATTGAATCCCTCAACCTTAATGGAAACAAATTCACTACTATCCCATCATGGTTTTGTAACTTTAAGAAACTAGTGCATCTTGATCTTTCTTTAAATGCCCTTGTTGGTCCAATTCCGAAAGCCATTAGAAACCTGACTTCCATTGAATTTCTTGACTTCTCTCGCAACCATTTGACTTCAGTTCCATGTTGGTTTGTTGAGTTCAAGAAACTTGTCCACCTTGATCTTTCACAAAATCACCTCACTCACATGGAATGTTCTTTATCCTCAATTTTAACAAACTTATGTCAGCTAAGGTTCTTAAATTTTGCAAGCAACATACTCCGAGTAGAACAAATAGGAGACTCTAAATTATTTGGGTGCATTACCTATGATTTAAAGGAATTAGATTTGAGTTATAATGAGTTTAGAGGTAGCTTACCCGCTTGGTTTGGACAACTTGAAAATCTAGTGCAACTTAACCTTGCATCAAACTTTTTCTATGGCCTCAACTCATTTTCTCCAGGAGAGTTGAAAAAACTAGATCATTATAACAATACATTTGATGGAAAACTATATGGTTCTTTTGATAATACTATTGCAAAACTTGTAAATTTGCAATGGCTTGATCTTTCAAATAACTATTTGAATGGCATCATTCCTCAAAGTATTGGAGAACTTGTGAATTTACAAGAGCTTGATCTTTCAAATAACCATTTGAATGGCACCATTCCTCAAAGTCTTTGTCAACTGAGTGATTTGAATTTCCTGATCATTTCTGGAAACAAACTACATGGGAACATTCCAAATGATTTTGATAAACTTGTGGGATTAACAGTTTTAGATCTTTCTTCGAACAATTTGGATGGAATAATTTTTGTGGGAAAGGAATGGTCTTCAATAATGCCTCATCTACGGTTTTTGAATCTGTCATATAACCATATCAATGGTTCCCTTCCTAAAAACATAGGAAATATAATGCCCAATTTGAGAGAATTGTTTCTTGGAAGTAACCTAATAAATGGTTCAATACCAAACTCCTTATGTCAAACTCCACTCTATACTCTTGACCTTTCAAAGAACAAATTATCAGGTGAAATTCCTAATTGTTGGATGGATACTGGATATTGGGAAGAAATAAATCTATCATCCAACAAACTATCAGGTGTCTTTCCAAGTTCATTTTGGAACATTTCCTCGTTAATATGGTTACATTTAAACAATAACAATCTTCAGCAGAGGCTTCCTATGTCTATAAATGCTTTGGAGAATTTGTTAATTTTGGATCTTGGTGAGAATCAACTTTCAGGGAATATACCATCATGGATTGCAAACACCTTTCCTTCACTACAGATTCTTCGAATGCGACAAAACATGCTGACTGGTAGTATTCCATCACAAATATGCCAACTATCATCATTGAAAATTTTAGACCTTTCCCGCAATATTTTGGAAGGTTCAATACCTTTGTGCCTTGGCAATCTTACAGGAATGGTGTTGCGCAACTCCGAGTCAAATCTCAATATTTCCCCAATCTCAGAGGCTCCTACTGCTTCTACTGCAGAGGCTCCTGAACCTGAATGGTCTAAAGAGGATGTCAAACAAATTATTAAAGGTAGAGAAGATGACTACATCAAAATCTTGAAGCTTGTAGTAAACATGGACTTGTCAGAAAACAAATTAGTTGGATCTATTCCCAATGGAATAACTTTGCTCAACGGGTTGCATTTCTTGAATCTATCATACAATCACTTGGAAGGAGAGATCCCTGAGATGATAGGGGACATGAAATCACTGGAATCTTTTGATGTTTCTCATAACCAACTTTCAGGCAGCATTCCAAACAGCATGCCCTCTTTAACTTCATTGAGCCATATAAACTTGGCTCACAATAACTTTTCAGGACCAGTTCCCCAAGCTAACCAGTTCTTAACTTATAACTCATCTGTTTATGCTGACAACCCATATCTCTGTGGTCATGAACTACCAAATAAGTGTCCTGGTGATGAATCCATTGAGGTGACTAGAAGCAGAGGAAATGAAGATAAAGATGACAAAAAAGATAAGGTGGAAAAAGTGTTGTTCTACTTTGTTGTTGCAGTTGGCCTTGCAACTGGATTTTGGGGGGTTATTGGTGTTTTATTGCTCAAGAAGAATTGGAGACATGCTTACTTCAGATGGGTGGAAGATACAATGGATGATATTTATGTGGCAGTTGTGTTAAAGTTGGCAAAGCTAAAGAAGAAGTGAAGGGTTGGAAACCATTGATGGTTTATTGTGTGTTTCTTTTTTTCTGAATGTTTCAGTGAGAATAAGGTTTATGCAACCTTTTGTATTTGCTTGTTATATGTGGGAATAAGAAATGGGAATAATGTTTCAGTGTATATATATGTGTGTGTGTGAGTTCCATAAAGCATACAATCACATTGTTGGAATTTAAAGTTACTCATTCTCATTGTTTTCATGTGTTCCTCACTCCTTCTAGTTACTACCTACATTTCTAAATCTCGATCATAAAATTAGTAATAGAATAAATAGGATTTTTTTTTTGTTTCCCACATGTATTCTCGCACTAGAGACAATCATGTCCGAGCCGGGAACATACACAAGTATGTGGAGCTAACTCTCTCAACGAGTCTTTTTTTTTTCATCCACAAAGAGAAATCAAGCATGTACTACTTGAACCAACACTAGTTGGTGATAAAATAAATAGGATAGTGCTACAGATTATACTTTGAAACTTGATGAACTCAGTCTCACACCAATCTCAACACTCTACATATCCAAATGATACACCATCCTACATAGAAAGATCAACTATATATTATTACTTTGAAATTATTACTTTTATAATCTAATAACTCTCTAACTAAAATTATTACTTTGTTATATGACAAAAAATGATTTACTACACAATAAAGTGTGTGTATCTTCATGTGTTTTACAAGTAACTACTACTTAGGTTATACAATATTCCAGAGTTATATATCTTTTTTCTGTACATAAATGTAAGGACATGCATCACATTTTGTTTGGTCTATCTTAGTTACAAAAATATGAGGTTACTCCATTTCAAAATACTACAAATTAGCTTATCCACATGTTATCTCAAGCTCAAAATTTTATGTTTGAAAATGCAATTTAAAACTATAATAAAATCTCAGCACCGGTTTGAACAGTATTGGTGACTCTCTACGAATCCGGCGGTAAAGTCTCACTTCCTGGCTTCTGAGGTGGTGGTGGAACAGTAGTAGCTGTTTCCTTAGCTGATTATATCAAAGTAAGCATAGTGAGGTTAAAGAAGGATGGTGTGGAACAAGGAAGACATAAACAGAAAAAAGTGTCATCAAAAAAACTAACCAGGAGATTGTATTTGAGGCTCAGACTGGGCTTCTTTAGGAGGAGGTGTCTGACTCAGTTGTTGAGCAGAAGCTGCCTTTAGCTGCTCCTCTGTAACCTTAAGATATTCCTCGGCGCTGTATGCTCTACTTCGATCTCGCGTGCCATCTGCATCGTCGCAGTTTTCACTATATTCTCATGTTTGAAATCGAATAAATGAAGACAATGCAATGCATACATGATACCTGAGATTCTAAAGTTCACAAACATAGTAATGAATATATTATTGCTCATATATGGTATTTCAACTGATTCTTTTAGGATGTCCCGACTTTTCTGATATACTATTTGATGAATTTTCACTAGTTAACTATGTCTGATCAATAGCAGATACCGTTGTTATGGAATCAAAGCAAGATACACCCTAAGTGTTTTAAACACTACAGATATGAGTGGATGCATCATGCATGCTCAAATCGTGGAGACGAACCTATACATCATACAAGGGTAAATGACCGGTCAAGATTTAATACTTCTAAATTGCTTAGCAAATTGAAATAAATTAAAAAAGTTACTGCAGCACTCACCGGGGCCAACAGCGATCTGAGAACTACTGGTACTAGTGGTGGATGATGGAGTTGATGTGGTATTGGGTGCATTGGAGTTGTACGTGTTCTGTGTTGAACTTGAAATATCATCAAGACCGATCTCCCGTTCGAGTGTAGTTTTAAATTCCCTTGAAACGTCCTAAAGGGGAACAAAAGTGACAAGCAAGAACATCAAAGCATTTATATTATGTAGCATCAGCACAGCAAATTTAGTCTAAAGAACTTTGTACCTACCTGAAGCTCTCTAATGGTGGGTTGAAATGCACGCAATGTTTTCCCCAGATTTCGAGCAACCTGCATTGGATGACTTAGTAGAGGACTATGGGGCAAGAAAATGGGGGAAAGAAAGAAAATCATGACTACCACCGCCATCAACAACGAAGATTTTGCAGAATATCTCAAGTAATGTTAAATGTATCAAATTGTAATTTTCAAATCACATGGACTTTTTTATATGCCTTCACAATGTTGACACTGCAGATCTATACAACTTGATCTCATTCAATATAATCATTCAAGCATGTAAAATTGGGCACAAAAAATTTACATGTCGGACACCAACATGCGAGGGTGTTCGACGAATCCGTGCTTCACAGGGGAACAACATGATTATTCAAATCCAATGTACACTTTTCCACATTAACTTTGAGCAAAAGTAAAAAGAAAAAAAGAGAGAAGCTTTTCTGCTATCTACATTCTAGAACACATGATAACACTATTCTCAAACAAAGAGCAAGATTGAGAACATTTATCTCCCATCAGTTCATCCTAGTTTTCGACATAAAAAACGGTCTAGACCTCCACCTAAAAACTTAACTTTTGAGATGACTAGTTCCTTGACAAGGTACCATAGGCTTTATCACAAAGCAATCAAGGGTTTCCATGCTTGTTTCCTCCATTGCAATTCATTAGTTAATTTATCAATTATCATAATAAGCATATTTTTGCAAATTTGCATAACATAACATAACATAACACATGTAATGAGAATTGCATAGATAAAAAGGGTTTGAAAATGAGTATAGTAAAATGAAAGTAACCTCAGCAAGACCCTTAGGACCAAAAACCAACAAAGCAACAACTCCGATTACAAGAGCTTCAGGGGCTCCAACCCCAAAGAGAGATGCATAGACCAATTTCCCCTTTCTATGTCTATGAAAAAGAATGGGTTTTGATTTAGTAGAGATGCCAAGATGCTTTAAACCATTCCAAGGAGAGAAAATGGGTTGACCCAGATGAAGAAAAAGAATATTTTTTTGATTTGAGGAAGAAGAGGAACGTGAGAAAGCACGAGTTCCTGATTTTGGGCATAACAGCGTTGAAGTTGAGAGTGAAGAAGAAACCATTGTTGAAGGAGAAAGAGAAAACATCATCGTTTGTTTTTTGTTTCAATTTTTGTTTGGCACTTTTTTCTGATTTGGTGGTTCCTTTTTCTTTTCTCGGATTTGTTATCCTATCTACCAATCTTAATTGGTTATTTGTAGCATAAGTAAATTAAATATAATCCATCACACTTAAAAAATATGAGAATGAAACTTATTTATCCATTGTCTTTCTTTTTAATCAATTATTCTATTTAAAAAAATCAACAAAATATTTATCTAGTGATATAAACTAAATTTCATAATGACCAAAATATAAATGATTCAATTCATATGAGTGACATTTGTTGGGAAAATCAATTATACAACAAAAATTATAAATAATCTTCATAATACTAGAAAAATTATATTAAAAATATATATTTAACTTAAATATTGTAATTACTAGAAGCTTGTATACAGACAAGAGCAAATGCTATTTTATTATGTTAATATGAATATATATATATATATATATATATATATATAGGTTAAAAGAAAGTGTGGGTATATTATTATAAATGTGTATTAGTTTAAATCAACAAATATGATGAATTATTAGGTTTATTAGACTCAATAAATAAATAAATCAATATAAAAACTTGATTTAGAGCCTTTTAAGCAAAACATGTTTGGTCCACCGACATTTTTTTTCTTTAGTAGATTGTTCCCTGGTTATCAAATGATGCTTCAGACATCCCTAATTAAAATAATTATTTTTATAGAGAGTGACTTCATTCATAATTTATATACTAAAAAGCATCGGTCTAATGGTTAAAGCCCAACTAGATTTCAAGGTAGAAAGTTCGATTCCTTGAAACGACATTTGTTAGAAATAGCAACCATAAATCTAAAAGATATTAATTTTTTATCCACAAAAGTGACTTGGTAATACCAAACAAAATCCATAAAATATATATTCTCTTAACTCCAAGTCTCAAATGATTAATTAAGGTCACTTCATTGCCCTGTAATAACGACAAGGCTCAACATGGAAACAAATGAAACTTATTATATTTCTCTCATTTAAAACAAATAATATAACTCACAATCTCTTTGCATGATATGATGAAAGTGACAAGTTGTATATGTTTGGAGTTGGATGCATTTACTTAGACATTTTCATACAATGCCACATGCAAACTTTTTAAGCATCCTTCAACAAAAATCCATTTTTTCATCTATTTTCTTAAACCTCATGCAAATGAGGATCTCATTCTTTTAGCAATAAGACAAATAAATTAATTACAACTAATTTTAGCACTAACAAAACTATTTCATCATTCAAGTTCCATGGAACCTTTTGTTTTATAAGATGTATATGGTACGTAGTTAATTTGTGTCGTTCTTCTTTTCATCAATTTTGTTTGGAGTTGGTACAAATGTTATGGGAGATTATATCCTAACTAATTAATAATAACTTTCATAATACATAGTAATGGCATAAAATGTAGCAATAAGGAAATTGGATTTCACATACAAACACACATTATATTAATTTAATTGTACATATATGCTCTAGTTTTTATCTCACCATACCACTAAATTTAATTCATGCGTTCTACTATGTCTAGAACTGATCAACCGAGTAACCAATAAAAAATATTTTAATTAGATTGTTTTGGTAAGAAAGACTATCTTAGAACATGTTTGAGCGTTCACAAATATCCCAATTTTTAGGACATGCCCCATATTTCTTTATAGGTTTTATAATATAGTTTTAAATATAAAATTCAATAGAGTTGTGAAATTTGGGGAAAAATTATCTATCTAACATTAATACTATATTTGCATTTTTAGGGTCTTCTACGGTTCTACTCCTCCATCCCAAAAAAAAGATATAAGAAGAGGAGTAATAATTTGGTAGAGTTCAAGATATATAGTAAAGTATTAATATTTTTGTTTTGTTATAGTATTAATATTAATTAGTATAATAACTAATTTAGTTATTTTATTATTAAGATTTAAGAAGAATCAACACTCATTGAGACATAGACCCTTTTTTCACTCTCTCTTTTCTTTCTCTCTCCTTCTCTACGCGATCTCTTCCACTGTCTTACAATTCCGAATTTTTCACCACAAATCACTCAAAAAAATTTCTCCATTTTCTGGTTTTCTTCTTGTTCTTGGGGCTCTCTTTTGGAACTCTTAACGCTTCAGGAACTTTTTTCTCTCACTCAGATCAGAGCATAAAAAATGTGCACTTGGTTTAGTTCAGATTCACCGAATTTGAGTAATAATTGAAGTAAGTTTCCACCTTTTAAACATTTTTGGTTACCCTTTTGTTAATTTCACTTAATGATTAAGAACTTACTTGATTTAGCTGTTTCCTATGCTCAATCATGTGATAGTGGATCTGTGTTTTCAGCTGCTTGTGTTTAACAATGAGTTGTTAGTTTAACTTGGGGTTCTTATAATTTTGATTCAGTTAGAGTGATTCAATTTGAAAGTTTGAATCTTTATTCTATTTTATTTTTTGGGTATGTGGAATATGGATATTGGAGCACTTCAAGTCTTCAACACACCAGAAAGTAATCAATATATGTATACTAGTTCGATTGAGATATTAGTATCTGTTTTCTAGGATATGTTTAGAAAAACTTGAGTTAGTGAATGTTCCTGTCTGAATGATCATTGAAGTTTTGGGAATTTTAGCATCTACTACATACAAGCCTTGTCTAAGCAATGATTAATGGATGCCACTCATGTTGCATTAGTTTAGATTTAGCAGCGAGGTTAAGCCGTTATAAATTGATGTTTAATTCTGACTATTGAACTTGAGGAATACCGGAACCAAGTATTAGCTGATGGAGTTGAGTGGTTTACTTATTGAATACTTTGTTAATCCCTTGTTATATATAAGGACTTGCTGATTAGGACTACATGTATGTGTATATTGACGAATTTGGTACAAATTACAATATATATATATTTATGACAAAATTGATATATGAATCTTTTACTGATCGGAAGTACATTTTTCACTCTGCTGCAGGCTTTTTGCAATAACTTTCAATGACTAATTTCTGTCTTGCATTCTGAAGTTACTTTTTTTGGAATTTGTGAATTCCCTATTTTTTAAGATTTGTTGCTGGATCATGATATTTACAACTCAGGCTAGTGGTATTAAATGACACATTTTTAGAACTACTAGTGGGATCCTTTGAAGAAACTTGGTTGCTGATTCTCAATATATAGAATATAAATATGCCTTCATGGTGGGGAAAATCTTCATCAAATTCAAAAGAAACCAAGAAGAAAGCGAATAAGGAAAGTTTTATTGATACATTGCACCGGAAATTTAAAATTCCATCTGAAGTTAAACTAAGTAGTAAAACCGGAGGATCTCGTACTCGTAGACATTCCAATGAAACAATTTCAGAGAAGGCAGATAATTCCCCCGCTGACTCAAGGTCTCCTTCACCTTCCAAAGTAGCAAGGTGTCAAAGTTTTGCTGAAAGGCCTCATGCTCAGCCACTACCACTTCCTGGTTTGCACCCTTCAAGTTTAGGCCGAGTAGATTCTGAAATTAGCATATCATCAAAATCAAGACTGGAGAAGGGCTCAAAGGCATTGTTGTTTCTTCCACTTCCAAAACCTGCATGCATGCGTGGTAGGCCGAAGCCTTCAGACTTTGATGGAGATCTGGTCACTGCTTCAATCTCTAGTGATTGCTCTGTTGATAGTGATGAGCCGGCTGAGTCACGTAACCGTAGTCCTCGGGCAACTGACTCTGAGACTGGGACTAGAACTGCTGCGGGCTGTCCTTCCAGGTAGCCTCCTCAAACCGTAATATTCTTCTAGATGACTTATATTATTACGTATTATTATTCATGTCTAGTTTATTTGTGATTTCTTGCATTGGATATACATATATTGAACTTCACTCATACATTGCCTTTTCTGTGAAGTGTGATGCACAAGGATCAGTCGAACGCTGTTTCCCAGCTAAATTCAAGAGAATCAAAAAAACCAGCAAACATTCTGAGCAATCATATGTCTTCTAATTCACCAAAACGGAGGCCTTTACGCAACCATGTTCCAAATCTGCAAGTTCCTCCTCATGGTGCTTTCTACAGTGCTCCTGACAGTTCCTTGTCAAGTCCATCTAGAAGTCCATTGAGAGCATTTGGCACCGATCAGGTGTTGAACTCTACTTTTTATTCTGGAAAGCCATATTCTGAGGTCAATTTCATTGGATCTGGGCACTGCTCTAGTCCAGGCTCTGGTCATAATTCTGGGCATAATTCAATGGGAGGCGATATGTCAGGACAGTTATTTTTGCAACCAAGTAGGGGTAGCCCTGAGTATTCTCCAGTACCTAGTCCCAGAATGACTAGCCCGGGCCCAAGCTCGAGAATTCAGAGTGGAGCAGTCACACCTATTCATCCTAGAGCTGGGGGAACACCGAATGAATCACATACAGGATGGGCTGATGAAGGGAAACAACAGAGTCATCGTTTGCCCCTTCCTCCTTTGGTTGTTACCAATTCTTCGCCTTTCTCTCATTCAAATTCTGCGGCAACATCTCCATCTGTGCCAAGAAGTCCAGCTAGAGCAGATAATCCAATGAGTCCTGGCTCACGTTGGAAAAAAGGGAAGTTGCTTGGTAGAGGCACATTTGGACATGTCTACCTTGGCTTCAATAAGTATGTACTTTAGACCAAAAGTTCTTAATTTTATGTTATATACATTTTCTATATGCAAGTTTATGAAAATTGCTTGATGTAAAATGTATGCCTTTTTTTAGTGATAGTGGTGAAATGTGTGCAATGAAGGAGGTTACTCTGTTTTCAGATGACGCCAAGTCTAAGGAATGTGCTAAGCAATTAAATCAGGTAAATTAATTCATTTTAAATCTAGTGGAATTTCACGTGGGTAAATAATTTATTTTCTTAATTATGTGCATCACTATATTTTCTAGTTCTGCTCTAAATCAACACAGCTATGAAAACCTAACTCATGGTTTTCTGGCTGGAAACTAATTCTTTTTTTTTTGTGCTCTGGCAGGAAATTAATTTATTAAGCCGATTAAGGCATCCAAATATCGTGCAGTATTATGGTTCTGAAACAGTAAGTTCTCTCTTTCATTTCCTGTTTATGTATTCCAATCCAGTAAGAAATGTCAGAATCCACATTCATATGTTTACCTTTGCTCCCTGTGAATGTTATGATTTATTTTGAGGATTTGTTTTAGATTGTTCTCAATTTTTGTGGTTTGCCTAACAATGCAGTTGTAGAAATATCTGAGCAGTATTTGTCTTTGTAATATACTCACAGAAGCTTTTGAATGATCCCTTGAACAGGTAGATGACAAGCTTTACATATACCTGGAGTATGTATCTGGAGGATCCATATATAAACTTCTTCAAGAATATGGGGAATTTAGTGAACCAGTTATTCGTAATTATACTCAACAAATTTTGTCAGGGCTTGCTTATTTACATGCTAAAAATACTGTCCATAGGTGAATGAAGTTGCCTATACACATTTTCAAAAATGTAAACTTTTGCTAAGTTTTTTTAAACTTCTGATATATCTATATTACATTTACTTGTAAAGAGACATCAAAGGAGCAAATATACTGGTAGATCCAAATGGCCGGGTCAAGTTGGCAGACTTTGGCATGGCGAAACATGTAAGCTAGAAGATAATTATCCAGTATCTGTTATGTCTGCATTCAAGCTAAATGTGTTGTATATGAAATTTGGGTTCTACTGCTTAATGAAATTATGAGTAAGGTTGCATGATTTGTTCTTTTTCCCTGCTTATACCTTTTTCATTTTGCAGATAACAGGGCAGACATGTCCATTATCATTCAAGGGAAGCCCTTATTGGATGGCTCCCGAGGTCCGAATATCCCCCCCCCCCCCCTTTCATGTTCAATTTTTTTTGCATTTAATAGCATCTTGGTTTTCTGATCCGGTATATTTGCTTTCTGATTATTCAGGTTATAAAGAACAACGGGTTGAATCTTGCTGTGGATGTATGGAGTCTTGGATGCACAGTTTTGGAAATGGCTACAACTAAACCTCCTTGGAGTCAGTATGAAGGGGTTAGTAATTTATGATCATTGATCAGAGCTTTTATTTACTAATTTTAATTTATTCTTTTAATATGGTGTAAATATGTATTATATTTATATATTTACAAAGCAATGATGATATTTCTTGTATTAACATGAAACCCTTACAAATTATTCTTTCTTATTGCTTGACGTTTTTGCATGTTACAATAACAGATTGCTGCCATGTTCAAGATTGGTAATAGCAAGGAACTCCCAACAATCCCAGATAGTCTCTCTATTGAAGGAAAAGATTTTGTTAGGAAATGTTTACAACGTGATCCACGCGATCGTCCTTCGGCCAGTGAATTACTGAGTCACCCTTTTGTTAAGTGTACTTCACCTTCGGAAAGATCTAGTCTGGGTCCTGAGTCTTCAGACCCTGTTTCTTGGATTACACATGGAGCAAAAGCTCTGGTAAACAAACTATTTCCTACATAATAATTAGTTGTTTTGCATGTGATTTCTTGTTCGGTATCTTGTTGCTAACTTGCTATCATAATAATTTCTTGCATCTTTGATAAATCTCAGGGCATTGGACAAGGGAGAAACCTTTCTCTTTTGGACTCAGATAGACTCGCTGTTCATTCTTCTAGGGTTTTGAAAACTAATCCTCATGCAAGGTTTTTTTTTTCTCTCTATATTTTTCTCTTGCACACACACACACATGCAAAGCTGCTGACATTGCTAATGGTAATCTGAAATTGTGTCATTCATCCCCAGTGAAATCCATATTCCGAGGAATATATCTTGCCCTGTCTCTCCTATTGGAAGCCCACTTTTGAGGTCAAGATCGCCACAACACATGAATGGGAGAATGTCTCCCTCTCCGATTTCAAGCCCTCGGACCGCTTCTGGTGCATCCACGCCTCTCACTGGTGGCAATGGCGCCATTCCATTTGGTAATCACTTAAAACAGTCAGTTTACTTTCAAGAGGGTCTTGGAAACATGCCAAAGTTGTCCTCAAATGGTGTCTACATGAATGTGAATGGCCCTATTCATCATGAATCAAACATTGACATGTTTAGAGGAATGCAAATGGGGTCTCACATGACATCAGAAATGGTTCCCAATGAAATTGATATTCTGGGTAAGCAGTTCGCAAGGCCTCATCTTGCCGAGCCATATGATTTTCAGTCAGTCTTGGCTGATCATGTTGGCCGACAGCTGCTGGGGGATCATGTTAAGATTAATCCATCCCTTGATCTAAGTCCTAACTCATCGTTGCTTAGTCGGGCAAACGGTTTATGACGTCGAGAATTTTCCTGGGCTCACTCATCCAAGCAACTCCTTAAGTTTCTTAGAATGCCTTCGGTTACAGAGTGATATTCATTGTTCCTTCTGCAAGGATATAATTGTACAATAAGGAGCCTAAGCAAAAGTGAATCAATGTAAATAAAATCACTTTCGAGAATAGGCTAGCACGGGGGCATAGAAGTGCATTTTGCATATCTTCAGGCACAGGCTTATGGAGTTTAGACCTTTCTGATTTTATGAAGTGCGAAACAAAGTCACGAGATGAAACTTTCCGACATCTGATTTGTCTACATCAAGTTTTCAACTAAAAATGTTGGGCAAGAGGCACTTTTACTTGTATTTAACATATTTAAGATGCAGCACCAATGAATGATAAGAAGGCATGGGTTTGGATACAACAAATGACAAAATTGCAATGACATGTATCTTTCGGAACATCATATAGATGCAGAAAAAAGTTAAATTTGATAGAAGAACTTAACTTGTAGACTATTTTTTTGGAGGTCAGCCTCAGCCATATTGCTGTACAGAAGATGGAAAACTGTATTTTGTGAATCTGCAATTATTAATGTGAAATGAAGCATCATTGGAAAAGCCTATGCATCTTTTGTTTCAGTTTACTCTACTACTTCATCTGTTATGTACATTATTAGTTCACACATGACTTATCTGGTGTGTTAAGAAATATTCATACCATTGAATATATATCACTCATTTTTAATACTTTTTAATGCTTTAAGTTTATCCATTGTTTCAAGTGGGTTTTGGTATGCAAATTTCCCATTCAATATGCAAACTCTCATCATAAAAAATGAAAATAAGTTAAATAATACCAAAATTATAATTCATGTAAAATTAGTCAAATTTATAGATTTTTGCCTAGTAATTTATGTACACCTTAAATACATTCATCTCTTGTTTACTAATTTAATAATTGGAATTCTTAGTAAAGCTTATATCAGGCATGACAAAATTAGTAAAGTTTTAATTTCCTTTATAATAGTGAGTATTAATAGTGTTTTAATTATGATAGAAATATAATGTAACTTGAAAATATAAATTATTAATAGTCTTTTATTTTTTATAATTAAAAGTATCCCTCACCCATGGAGCATTAAATTTATTTTCATAATAATATATTTTGAAGAATTTGGCAGCGAAGTGTTGAGGTAAATTTGAAGATGGAGCGTGAGGGAGCGTGAGACTAATTACTGCAGCGTGTAATGGATATTCTCTTCTTCCTCTTCCTCTTTTAGGGTTTCCTATTTTCATTTCAATTAACATTTTATTTTCATTCCTTTACCATGCTAATTAATCTTTTATCTTTTATCTTTTTTCCCTACCTTGTTTTTATCTTATGATCACTACAATCAGTTTATTACTTTTCTATAAGCTCTTTTTCAATAAACTTGTCGAAGGAGTTTATTAAATTTAGTTTTAGCTTATTTCAATATCACTTATTCGATAAGTGCTTAATTGAACTGTTTAGTTGCCAAGTAGTGCAGGTACATTATGGCACCTAAGAAGAATAATCCATCCAAAAGTGTTAAAGGTATATGAACTTTATTTCTTGCTTTACTCTAGTACACTCTAGTACCAATGTTACTACAAAATCTTTTATACTATGATTGTTTGTTGGTGTAAGTTCAGAAATTATGTTATGCTAATTACCTTTAATTTACCGTACTATGATAGCTTGATCATTTATACTTCCATGTAACGACAGCTGGTAGGAACCTGAAAGCCTCGGCGAGCAAGGCAACGAAACCTTCGAGCACTGGTAATTGTGACAAAATTTCAAAATCCTAATGTACTGTATAATGTTGTCTTCTTGTAACTTTCACTTACCAGCTATTGTTTATTAGTATTGCTTTGCCATTATTATGTAATCCTTTTCATGAAATTCGCGACATTTCTTATTTTAAGAAGATTGTAGAACATGAATCGGTTCATGTGGTCATTTTTTTTTTGTTATAATGGTGGCATGGAGGTTTGAACTTTGAAATTATGATCTCCTGATAACTACCCAAATCCCTCACTTTTAACCTAATCCAAGTGGCTTGATTTTGTATTATTCAATTAGCTGTCAGGGCTTCCAAAATCAAGGCTCCTGTGTCACCGAGTCCTTCCATCACCCGACAAGCAAAGAGGGATGTTGCCAGGGCTTCCAAATTGAAAGCACCAGTGTCATTGGATCCTTCCAACACCCAACAAGTGAAGAGCACTGTTGTCAGGCGTTCCAGAAGTAAGGCACGTGTGTCGCCGGATTCTTCCATCACAAAGCAAGTAAAGAAGGCTTCTGTCAGCTCTTCCAAAATTAAGGCACCTATTTTACTGTCGGATCTTTCCAAGACCCAGCAGGCAAAGCTGGCTGTGAACAAAAGTTCCCTCCTTATGCTGAACAAGTTATATTTCTTTTGTACTCGTAGACCAAAGAAATGTGAGGAACTGAGGTACAATGCTGGCATACCATTAGTATTTGAGTGTTGAATTCATTGTTATACTGATGATGAAGACCATATTTGTTGTTCATATGGCAGTGTCTTGGTTAGTATGTTTGGTATTTACTTAAGTCGCAAGGATGGCTACACATTGAGGCCAAAAGGATGGGTTAGCAATATGGTCAGTATAAAAAATGTAAAAAAGGCCTAATTAGCTGTTTACTTATTCGAATATTCGTCATATAATTGAAAATGTACAAATTAAATGTTCAGGTGATTTTAGCTGCTGGAACAATAATGATGGAAGAGGAGAAGGCAACAAATGGAGTTGTCACTCGCCATATCTTTAGTCCGCATTTCATGGTGAGTGATTGTTAGAGACAAGAGGAAACCCAAAACACTGGGGTAATCTATGTCCAATGGGCTGAGTGGTGACTGGTGAACCACACAATTGAGCTTGACACCATATCTAGACCCAAAACCTTAAGGAATTGTGTCCATGGGTCTTTTAACTCATTTTGTCCATCTCTGTACCAACATCTCATTCATGCTTGAAATTACCAATAGTGGTTTGACTATATATGTTTCTGAACATAAGAGCTGTTATAGGACCTATGCTATTAACATTTGTTGTGTGGCAATTCTTTTTCTATATGTTTAAACAGCATAACAATCTCATCTCAGTCAATTATGTTTCTATGTAGAATAAAGTAATAAATGACTCAAATCTATCTAATGAAGATAGCTACAAGCCTTGGTGTATCGAAGATGTAGCTCTATTTGTCTTACAGAGTAGACTGGGTTATGATGTTAGTCAGTGCAAATTGGTATGTAAGGTGTCCCCTATATGCCTTATGTATGTAAATTATAGAGGTTTTGCAACAACTTTTGGACTTGGTAAGGTCTAATGTCATTAAGGTATGCTGACCTGTTTCGTTTTCCTTTTTAAGGTATTTGCACCCACTTTGTTTGATGAGCATTGGTCTTGTTATGCATTCGAGCCCAAGAGCAGAACCCTTTATGTGTTAGACTCAATGGGCGGTAAACTCCCTACCCACAAGAAGAATTTGGATGATGCAACGGTATTATTGAACATCACCTTCTAACTGAGGGAAATATTTACAATATTTTTCTATTTTTCCATAATTTCTTCTCTCTAATCCAACCAATCAATGGCTTTTTTATGCATAGAAACAACGTTTTGAGGAGCTTCTGGTATTAATGAATCCTAGTTTAACTAAGAAGAAATCATCAATAACACTTGTTCATGTTGATGTTCCTCTGCAGCCAACCAAGTGAGTACTGTGTGTTGTTGCTCTTATCATCTCATGGTTTCTTTATTTAGAAAACCTCATTATTGTTGATAGTATATGTAGTTTCTCATTTGTGCTTTCAATGGTTGGCCAAGTCATGATTGCGGAATCTATGTGCTGAAATACATGGAAACTTGGGATGGATCAATAAAATGGCAAGACAAAACCATGCCAAAATATTCCCACGTGAGTATTAATTTGTCCTTGGCTAAGCCTCCAATCTCAAAGTAGACTTACTTTAAATATTTTACAGGAAGAAATCCTGGAGTTTCGGAGAAGCTTTATATGTAGATGGGTGCAACATCCTAAAAATGAAGCGAGAGACGATATATTGAAGAAGGCAGGAGTATGGGGAAAGTTAACCTGACTGACATTGACTATCAAGTTGCCAAGCTTATTAGGAGATTCTGGCTACATTGTATAATTTTGAACTTTGCTATTATCATTTTTTAATTGATCATGATAAGAATGGGATAACATGATGTAGTTTGTGCATAATAAGGTTGGGAAATGAGGATGATTTACGCGCATGACTTTGTTATGAGTTAGTAAAACTGGAATGCTCTATAAATCATTATAAATGTAAATGTTAAAGTTGAGGAATAGAAGCCATGAGTTCAAATTCATGCTGAAAGTCCTAGAGTATGTTACTATCTGAAGTCCCTGTGTGTGGGGTTGTTTTGGCCTCATTACTATCTGAAAAATACTTGACAGCAACTCCATTCAGTTGTGGGCGCCACTGTCTAAAAACTAGTGACCAAATCTGTTTCAATAGATAGACAATGAATGAATGTATTGGTCTAATTGTGTAAGGTTCCGCTAAATTCCTAGAAATATTAAAAGATCAAAGGTTCAATTTCTGTTAGTGACATTTGTTGGGAGAGACGATCATACATCCTGAAAGTTTACTCTTAGGATGAGGGGATATCGTTGGTAGTACAAAAAAGATAGACAATGAAAATCATGAAACAAATTTTTGTAGTGTTTGGGATGGTATGAAAGGGGATTATAAGTTGGAGAAGGATGAACATGTGACCCTGTTTGGTTAGAGGGGTTGTCAGAAAGCATGCATGCCTACGATTCTAATTCACATTTATGAAATTTGATGCATGCTTTATCCATTCTCCAAAGATATTAAAACAATTGGGAAAGTAGCAATTCCAAGATTCATAGTTTCATACCCATGACATACAATACAAGTCACCTATGCCATAATAATCCATTTCTACCGAAACCATCCACTAACACCTTCAATTAACAATGAACTTCTCAACAGATATATAAAAAAACAATAAAATTTTCTACCCTTCTCGAAATTATAGAGATAAGAAACAGAAAGTTAAAGACAATGCAGCAGTTTTGTAATTATTAGAATAATAAAATCTCTGTCAACCAAAAACCAAATGATTTTGGAAAGTAAACCACATAATCAGACACTGTTTTGTAAGACCAATACACTGCATGCCATTTCCATTGACAATATTATACTTCTACTTGATCAAATTAATGCTGAAATCCCAAAGCTTCTTAGCCAAATCAGCATCAGTGCCATAAGGGGTTGTTTTATACTCATTACTATCTGCAAAGTACTTGCCACTGATTCCCTTCGCTTGCGGGTGTAACGCTACGTAGCATGTTGTTGCTGCTCCCTACAATAAGTTTGAAGAATGTGAACATGAAAATAAGTTAGGTACTAGAATAATGCTTATATGTTACAACAACATGTCCTTTTACATTTATATTCATAGGTCATAGTGATTTAACGTACCTGCTGAACATTTTTAAGTAGAAGTCTTCCAAGGAATTTCATTGCACCTGCATAACACAAAACTCAGCTACTGTCAATACTTATATTAAAAAAATAAACAGATCATGTAGGTGTTTTTTCGACAACAAATGAGAGCTTATTGCATTGTGAAATCCATATAATGGTGCTTATTTGCTTAATGTAGAATGCACCATTCAGTATACTAAATCCTATGCTTTATGTAATTCTAGACAGAACATGAATTGTTGTGATAGTTACCACTCAATACAGGATTATGGCGGCTGAGATTGGTCGAAATGACTCCCGGATGAACCGAGTTAGCAGTAATATCCACTCCATCTTCCTGATCACAGTGAACATAAGTACATAACTACTGAGAAAGAATAAACAAAATCATCACAGAATACAAATCAGAAATATTGGTTTCTTGATCAGCTGGTAAATGCAGAGAATGAAAAGAACACATAAAGGACACATGTTTCATAATAGAAAGTCATAAGTTAAGAGAAATAGGAGATAATAATGCTATTTATAATGTCATTCAAGAAAATGCCCAGATAAAATGATACCTTATGGTAAAAGAAAAACACTATGAATTAATATTTCACCAAATAACATGCATATTATTACCTTGAAACGTCTTGCAAGTTCATTAGCATGTAAAATGTTGGCAAGCTTTGACTGTCCATATGCACGCCAATTGTTGTAACTGTGCATATATAAGTAAGCATACATGATCGAATAAAATTGAAGTCTAGCATAGCAGCACCCTCTGAATCGAAAATCGGCTGCATAACTTATTTGAATTTAGGCTACATGTTACCTTGACTGGTCATTAATTTTGTCAAAATGAATTCCTTCTGAATATACAAACCGATGAGCCTCCGAAGCGACATTAACAATTCTTCCTTGTTTCTTACTTTCACTTGCTGTTTTCTTCAAATTATCCAGCAAAAGATGTGTCAAAAGAAAATGGCCTGCGGAATTGAATCAATCGATTGAGATCACTTGAACATCTTCTTAGTCTATGCATTTAAAGAAATAGCAAAATAGATACTTTTCCATTTAGATGTTTCATATAAACTCTCATCCAATTACATTACTTGGAAGAACACTCATTTAGTTGGACCTTAAAATAACAATTTGTATAGGAAAAAAATTCCTCCTACCTATGTGGTTTGTAGCAAACTGTAGTTCAATGTTGTCTTTCGAGAGCGCGAAAGGGCATGCCATAATTCCTGCATTGTTTCTTAAAATTACAACAACAAAAAACAAGTAAACATTACTACTCTTGTCTTTCTGAATGATCATGATTAAGAAATCAGTTGAAACACATAATGAGAGAAAATGTGAAGTAGTTTTGTTACATGAGAATGTTGAGTGAAAGACCAGAGGATTTAAACTCTGATGCAAATTTCTTAACAGAGTCCATTGAACTGAGATCTAACTCTATTGCATCAACTTTAGCAGAAGGAATCTCCTTAAGTATTGATTCTTTGACATCATTAGCAGCACTCAAATTTCTCACCCCCATGATCACATGGGCGCCGCGCAACGCAAGAACACGAGCAGTCTCAGTGCCAATTCCACTGGATGCTCCTGTTATCACAATGTATGCAACATAACCACATCAAATTTAAAAACAAAGGTACATTACAATAATCATTTATAACAGCCACTTGCAACAATTCAAGGTAATATGCATAAACAATCATCATGTTGAGATTTGCATTAGTATTAGTTCACACTATGCACTGTAAAATATTCTGAAGTTGTTCCATCAACTGAGCTATAAGGATCCAATAAATATTCTTGGTAGAAACAATATAGTGCTAACTACAAAAAAAACATTATTTTTTCGCTATGAGGATACAGACTAAGTTGATCCATGAAATTTTACACTTTTTAGTCCTCAAAAATGAAAACCCAAATCCTAACTAAAAAATTCCAAATAATAGTCAACTTAGTACTTTATTTGACTTTCATTGAAGATTTTCGACCAATAATTTCGGGGTTTTCATTTTTTTTAGAGAATAGATGTGTCAGATTTCACCAACAATCAGGTCCTTTTTATTTTATAAAATTGATTTTTACACACACACGTGTCTTTATATATATATATACTTAATTCAAGACTATTTTTTTTTTTTAATCTTACTCTATGTCTTAGTCATTAATTCTATATATTTGAATAATTGAATTTCCCTAGAATTAATGATCAGTACGATGACTAAGTTTAAAAAACTTAATAAGTGGATCTCTACGGTATATATATTTGAGTGAGTGAAGAGGGTATGGTTAAAAGTGTATTGAATTTGAGTGAAAAAAAGGTGTATTGAAAATTTGAGTGAATAAAAGGGTATGCATGTTAAAAGTTGATTAAGAAGAAGAATAAAAGATGGAGGAATTGTATGTATTGGTGAAGAAACTATGCATAGACACATAACTTTCTGATTACAGTATGAATAAGACTATAAGAGAGAATAGAATTAAAAAAGAATTAAGAAATAAAAGTACCAGTGACAATGGCAGTGAGACCAGTAGCATCAATGTTATGAGTAACATATTCAGCAGTGGAAGTTGATGAAAAACCAGAAACACTTTTTCTGTTGAATGCCCACATCATCACTCTTATTATTGTCTTACAACTACTACTACAACCTCAAATCCATTTATATGTACAGTGTAATAAAATCTATATAAAATATTGATACATATATGATATATCATCTATCTTACTTTTTAAAAAAAAAGTCAAAGATGACAAAACACCAAAGAATCTATATTTAATAAATAGATTTTAATCAATTTCCATACAATTGATGACCAATTAAGTTTTTTTAATAGTAAGTAAATCTCCTCTCAAAAAATCTATAAATAAAGATAAGGCTGTGTAAAAGAAGAAGATAAAGTGGAAAGTTAAGTTTGACATTTGTCAAATAAGTTAAATTCAATGTGTGGTTGTTGCCATAACATTTCATCTTTCCCAGCAATACTCATCTGTGCCAAAGATTTATGACCAATTATGAAACTACTTACTATTTTTATTTATATTTATGCTTTAAATGATACCAAAGTTTTCCCATTTTTAAATATTTTCCTTTATTAATATATATAGTAAGTATTTTTATATCAATAATTCATCATTATTGACAATTAATTTTTTTACCTTTAAAAATACATTTATCAAAGATAATACTTTGCATTTGCTTTGTGTTGTTTATGCATGTTTTTAAAATAATCTTTTATAGGTAATCTATAAAAAATCAATTTTACATATCAAGTCAAACTAACAGTATGAGTTTAATCACTTTTGTGTTTTCATCCGAGAGTAAGGCATTCTCCATCAATTTTATAAATATCCAATGGAGAAACCATTTTCTCAAAAATAATATATACTTGTGAGTGTAAATAATAATAATGTTAGAACAAATCGTAGTTACACCAAAGTCAATGTTATTTACCCAATGTTTTATTAACTTCACACATACATAACTTATTTAATAAGGTTTGATGGTGTTGGAAGTGGTGAAATCTAAATAAGATGTGGGTGTTGGATTAGTCAGATCAAAATTAATATTATTACAAAGGGTTATTAATAAAATATTTATTGAAAAATGGATGTGAGTAACCACATATATATATATATATATATATGTATAGGCAAAGAACAATATCAATAAATTAATACAATATGCCATAGAGTAGAGTCCATATATCTAGCTCAACGGCACATACATTTACTATGTAAATAAACATCATACAACAATAAATACAAAATTATGCATGGTTCAACACCTTATACATCAAAATGAAATTACATACCTACTTTAACAACAAAATCAAACATCAGATTTTCTCTTTGTAGCCAGAATAATATTGCTTAAAAACTTTTGGAAGATAAATAGGCAACAAGAATCCAAATAAATTGAAAGACCAAAATGCCATATTAGCTACTGCAAGCACTCTTCCAACATAGATCCTCCTATCAGAACCACTATGTTCTTCATTAACCTTGTAGATCTCATTCCTAAGCCACTCCATAAGAGTGAAAATCCTCACTGAGTTATAGAAGATTGGCACAAAGGCTCTTATTGGTGTTGAGAACCTATCTGAGAATGCAACTCCTTCAAAGAAAACTTGACTAGCCAAAAGAAAAACATGTGGTGCTGCTGCTTTTATCCCTTCCTTATCACCCTCAAGTATTCCCTCTAAGATATATGCTATTGGTGCAAAAAGTCCAATGATGGCACCTATGAGTACATAAAAGCCAAGAACTTTGTTTTTAGGGTTGAAAATTGGTGGTTCCCTTGAAGGGTGAAGGGTAGGGAATGCAACCTTGGACAAGATGAACATGTAAATGGAGGAAAAAACCACACATGCAAAGTTTTCAAAGCTGACCATGCCACTGGCAGATAAAACTATCACCAAAGCAAGACAATTGAGTTGGCGAAAAGAGAGAAAAGTAGCTTTTTTTGGTGTGCTTGTGATGTTTGGTTTATTGAGATTCTTGAGTGATTGGTCTTGTTGTTCTTTGTGTTCAACTTCTTGCTCTTTTGGGAGGCTAATATCAGAGCATGTTGGTCCAACCCCACCAGACATTTTGAGAAACTATATGTTTGTCTAAATGGAACAACTTTTGTGTAAATGGAACAAGACTTTTACAAGAGAAGAAGATGATTAATCACTAATGATAAAAAGCTTTTTTACTTGAGAAAAAATGAATGGGTATCTTGAAATTGATTGTAGTATTGTTTAGTGAGAGGGTGAAATTTGATGTAGGAGAATTAAGGGGAGATAGAGGAAGATAAGGTTGCATGATGCGGTGGAAATAGTGGACAAGTGGCATGTTCATGTGATTTTAAGGTTAAATAAAGTTGCATGGTGCACGTGTCTTATTCATAGTTTGTGATCAGGACACGTGTCTTTGTTGTTGTTTTTTTGTGGTAACAAGTGTTGGTTTTGGATGCATGGGATACGGTGTCTCATGAACTACTAGTGTCTGATCCCTGACCATAAATAATGTGATTGGTTTATCAGAAAAACTTGTGTGGAGACGCATATAACATATTAGGTTTAAAGATAAGTATATTTTATGGTTTTTAATACTATTAATTAAAATTAAATTTAATTAGAACTAAAATACTAATATTAGTTGTCTCTATATGGTTTCGGTCACTTGCATAATTCTTTATCTATATTGATAGGTTCTCCAACAAACATTTTGACATTTGTTTTGTGCATAAGTCTTTATCTAGATTTATATATGTTGAGTAGTTTTATCAACAATTTTGAGTTGATTGCCAAAATAGTAGAAAGTAGGATCAATTTGATTAGATATTATTATAAGGTATTTATAGTGGTTTATATCGATTTTGAGTTAATTACGTGCAGTTCGGATTTACATATAATCGAAAATTTAACTTCATTTCGCTTGGTTTATTTTTAAATCTCTATTGTCTAAAGAAACTAGTGTTTTGATAGACAATGTCATATTGAATAAATTTATTATTGTAGATTAATACTAATATGAATAAAAGCTAGATAGATACTGACTAAAATTTTAAAAAATATACAATTTATCATTTGTGATATTGATAGAAAAAAACTAAACCTACGTAAACTATAAGACATTCCCTGAACATTATTCTACTGTCTGAGTAAGACAAAAAACGACAAATGCTCTTAACATATAATCATAGGATTCCAATACGCCAACCAAGGATGATACCCAGGGAGTTATTATGGTATTGTGTGACTTGTGTCTTAATTGATATATTATACCAATTAAAATATATCATTCAATTTAATAAGAAAGTCGTAAATACAAAATTATATTTTTTAGTATAATTTAATTAAATAAAGATAGAGAGACAGTTTTTTAGTAGGATCTATGTTCTATGATACAAACCTCCTTTGGGAAAATGGAAAAAAAAAGGGTTATACATTCTCTTTTGCGGGACTCTTCTTTCTTTTCCAAAAAGGGTAGTAGAAAAAAAAGTTATATATTCACTTTTTTGTGGGATTCTACTTTCTTTTCCAAAAAGTGTAGTACCACCCATGAATATCAACTTCTGAGTGTACAAAATAACATTACCTAACTCCAATTAAACTTCCGTATATTCTCCTTACATGTTTTATGCATATTTAAAAAATGCACCAGATTAAAGACCTTAACACACTACAATGAAACTGCAGAGGCATTAGAGAAACTCTAAGGCACAGAATTGAGATCTCTACAAAGAGGAGGAAGTCTTGGTTATTGAAAAAGGTGCCCCTTTAAAATAGCTAAACAAGTGAAATACACTGTTATGGAAATAATGCCACAAGGGGAAAATTCACCACCTAATCTTCTATTATATATAATTCAAAGGAAAACTACGGAATATAGAAAGACTTTCCGGCACAACAACCACCTTCACATTTGTGACAGGAGGACTGTTGGTAAAACTTGAACCTCTAACCAAAAAAAACTTGAACCTCTAACCAAAAAAAACTTGAACCTGTGCTAAGACACTAATTGGCCACAGGTCAAACTATGCAATGTGCATATCTGCATACTTCTATAATCCAATTTCTTATTTGTTCCTTTCTCCTAAGTAGCTGGTTTTTGTTTAGGAATGTACTTCATCTTGCTTCCCTTTCCAGGATTCATTCTGGGTATGGATTTAGTAACTCCGGCTGTTGCAGGCAATGGGTTCTCTGCACGTGCAAGACTGCTACATTTGTCAGCATCAGAAGATCGACCTGTTTCTAATTCATAATCCTGCACCTCCTGGCATCCAGGAGGTTCAGAATCAAGTGAAACAACCAAATCCACATGGTCTGATGAGATAGCCTCTTTCCATCCTGCATGAGAATTGTTCATAATTAGATCAAAGAAATCAAAGACCAACCAAGAATAGAAAAACCACAAAAAATGAATAGTGATTAAGCTTACTTTGTGCAAGAAAGGCTTTTGCAGCATGGGTGGATAACCGGAAGTTTGTTGGATCTACTTCAGCCCAAGGATTGGAGATGTTGTTCCTGGAACCAATATCATTACCGTCTATATCACTCAACCTTAAACTACTTTGACCTGACAAAGTTTGATAATTTTTTCTATTAACTGCATCAGCTTCAGTCCCGCCACTTTGGAGTGGCAATTGATCTTTGGTTCCATGCTGGCTAACTGGCCTCCAAAGCTTAACTGGGTTGCCACTCTGGGAGGAATCGGTTTTCATTGGCTTCTCCTGAGCACTATTATGCTCGGAAAGGTTCACTCCCATGCAATCCGCATGTGATGCCACAAGATTACCTTCTGATTGGCTGCAATTTCCAAGAGGAATAGATATAGATCCTATCAAAATTTCATGTTTTTTACCTTGCTCTGGTTCTTTCTGCAGTCTGGCTTCTGACATCACCCTACCAATTTCTGGTTTAGGCTTTTGAGTCCAGACTTTACTAACTTCAACAATAGGATCTGCCTTTTGTTCATGGAGGGTACCACATTTCTGAATGACTTCAAGCTTTGAAGTTTGAGAATTCTGGCTTACACCTGAACCATTGGCAACAGCCCTTTGAGATTTTTGCAGCCCATGCCGTCTGGCAACTGTCAAGCACTGGCGATTATGTCCTTGTGACCTCTGTTGCTCAATATTCTGGTGAGTCTCACAATCATTATTCGACTGTGGATCCCTATCTACAACTTCAGTAGTCTCTGGGCAGTGAAAAGTTACATGTGGTGAAGGAGCATGACTCACAACTGTATCTGGATCATGTACTTCAAAGTCATGTGTATCCAGAGATACTTCTGCTGGCGATAAAGCCTCCACTGTGCTTCTGTTATTCTCTTTAATTTCTGTATCAGCTTCAAGTTGTTCCGTCGCCTTCTGTTCTTTTTGTTTAAGCTTTTTAAGCTTTTTCTTGTGTTTCTTCTCCAAAATTCGAGTTTGTCTATAAATAGAGGGAATATAATTAAATAAATAGCCCAATTATAGAATAACTGAACATCATTCCAGTTCAAAAGCTAACTCATAGGGGGTAAGTTACACAAGTCATTATAAATGGTTCTTTATACTAGACTTAAACTTAACAAATTATTAAAATAGTGCCGCGTAGTAAACTTGACAACTAGCTTACACTTTTTGGCTCTGTTAAAGGAAAATGTTAAAGAATAAAGGTTAATTTACCAAAAACTCAAATTATTAAAATAGTGCCGCATAGTTTATTTATAGTATCACATCAGAAGTTGGTTGATGTGATAATCATACTACAATTAAAAATTGGCAATGTGAGGAGTAGCCCAACATGTATATATAAACCATAGTATGTAGGATGTGGGACTTCCAACAACAATATTCATAATAACTCGGGCTTTGCCAAATGTAGGCAAATTGTTAATATAAAACCGAGACTAAACATCTAGCACTTAACTCTTGACCACTTTATGATAGAGAAAAGTGTGATAGATCATCCTTGGACACTTAACTAGCAACAAAGAAAAGGAAATGGAAATATTGATAAACAAGTCCAAGTTCATAATATTCTTCATTCTCCATTAATCGACCATCAGTAAACAACACTATCACTTAAATTACAATTTGGTGAGGCAAACACAATCATCAACCACAAGTAAACAAGACCTCACACAATCCCTCCCCACCCAAACGATATATATAAAATGGAAGAAAAAAATATGTCACATCAGAACTTACATAAATCATCAGAAAGTTCAGATGAAAGCAAAGACAAATAAAATGGAAGTCATTGCTGAGGCATTATATGTTGACTTTATGTACATTCTGAAGTGCTCATAAAACTAGTAAGCAGGTAAACTCATTTAAAGTTGTTTATTTATTTATAAACAACTAAGTTAAATTTGTTGCACTATTAACTTGTGCTGTTTGATGATAACCCTTATCATTCTTAAGAACAGATACTTGTTTATCACACAAAGGCTTCTGAGCCTAAGTAGTGCCATGTTCTCTTGCTTGTTTACATAGCTGCATTGGTTCAATGGTTGATTATATGAGTTCCCTTACTTTAGCCATTAAAAAACCAAAGAAAAAATGTCTGTTCAGGCTCAACTCTAAATCCTAAATTTCTTTCAATCAAGGTGAATTCATTGTAAATAATTATGATAAAAATCAAGCACCTAAAGATATGCAAGACAAACTTCATAAAAGAGAAACAGAGAAAAAAAATTCAAGACTACTTTCTCAAACTCAAGCCCCTGAAATAATTGTTATTCCTCAAAAACCAAAAATTTGAATTGAACATCAAGAATAACTCAGGGCTGATCATCAAAGACTTGATATTAAAAGGTAACACAAAGGACAAATTGGTTATAGCACTACATGTACCTTCTCTGAGCAGCATCTTCTTCTTCCATCAGCAGATTCTGGCACCTCAATGCTTCAGCATCCTTGTCAGCAAGCCATGCCTTTGCCTATGCAAAAGGAAACTCATATGTCATCACAAGTAGGAATCAAAAGAATTAATTTATAGAACCATGCTTTCTTGGGTTAGCCACGATAAAATCAGGTCTGGTGTTTGTACATGTACATCAGGATATGCCATGAACCTTCGTACCAATGGCACCTCTGGGGGTGCTGGATTAATATCTCAATTCCTAAAAATAAAAAAACAATTTAAACTGCATAGGTTTTTCAGCATCTCCATGGATGCCAAAATTCATTTCACATTAATTTCCCTTTCCACTCTTCTCTCCATGTGCGGTTGAGGTCGTTGAGGAATTGGTATTTTTGTACATGTCTGCATATGAAAACTCTAAAACCAAGATAGAAACATTGACTATAGAGTGTATTTCTAAACCACTCTTTTAGATACTTTCCATGAGCAGAGTGAACATGAGATATGATCCTTTCTCGTCATCGCCAATAAAAATAGAAAGGAACATCTTATCCAATAATTGTTTCATTTATAGCTAGCGGCAGCTATAATAGATGAACATAACAGATTTTGAAGCAAGGAGAAATGATTACCAATTTCTGCTCTAGCAAGAAACTTGTACAAGCAACTATGTTTTTTGGCTCAAGACAAATCCTTCGAGCATCTCCATCAAAAACATATCTTTGCATCGACATTGCTGACCCGCATAAAAATGTTTTCTCACTGGAATCGTCAAGAATATGGAACAAAACTTGGGAAGATATAGGAAAATTGGAAGACCTAGAGTCAATAATATCCTGCAAACAATATAGATATACAGAATTTATAAATCAAAGGTAGCAAAAACCTAACCAGGATGAATAATTAGTAAGTAAAGTCATGACCATCTTACCAGAAAGGCAGAACCAGCCCTCAGATAATAGTAATACTGTGGTAGAGGGGAAAATGTTTGATTTTTAATAAGAGTCGAGAGAGCATTTAAAATCAAAGACCCTGGAACTTCCTGGAAAGCATTGAAAATGAGGAAAAAAATATAATTAATTAGGAAAGAAAAAAGGTGGAAAATAGTAAGTACTGAAAAGAAGAGAAACAAAAACAGTTGTGCTGTGTCTCTGGTTACATAGAACACGTGTCATTGTCCTCAATAAACTCTCAATTTAAAAGATATAATAATACTATTCCTAAACAAGAAGATAGGACAGACAAGAGTTCTCATTCACATTTTGGAAAGGCCCAACAAACGGAGGGAAATTTTTCTAATCCAGTATGGCGAATAGAAAGATCTCTTAAACAGTCAAACAAAATAGCACAGAGAAAACTGTAGCCATAGTTACCAATCTAGATGGTGGCAGCCAATCCCAGAAATGCAATAGCCAGATACCAGATTGCAGGATGGTCACTATACTGATGATTGTGTACATATACATCCAATTAATAAATATAATACACATAGGTTCAACATAAAAGTACTTAGCACTTAAACAATTCACAATTGATACTCAATTAATAATCCCAGTGGCTTTATAAAAAATTGTACCTTGAACAAATGAAAAATAGAGCAAGCTTGAATACTTTTTTATTTTATAAATTGCTATCTATATGAGTGAATGCATAACGCATTATTGATACTCAAAAGCATAACGCATTATTGATACTCAAAAGCATAACGCATTATGCAAATTAAAAGAAGAGTTATTGCTACTTTCAACCATTCCTGCAAGAATTTTCCGATTCTGTATCGCTGTTGAGATCGACCAGCAAACAAGGCCCCCAAACTTTTTATTTAAAAAAACATATACGCATATATATCTTTATATAATGTATTATGATATGCTAGTACTACAACTTGCTCTAGCATAGTGGTTCGTTGTTATTTATTCTAGCTACTGAACTTGCGTTCGAACCTCACTCTTGCAATCTTTTGGTATGAAAGAATGTGAAGATGTGGACGTGAGATGCTTGTTAGTGAACTGTCCCCATTTTCATATCTTTCAGTCATAGCCTAATAATATATACTTGGCATATCACCAGTAAGCATGAAAGCTGAATAAAGTTAAAATAGCTCCATTTTGAAATAAACTAGGCATGTAAGGGGGCAAAGATGATTTACCTCCAGCTCCACATTCCTGAATGATACAACTTCACTTGCCTCTTCTACAGAAAGCTATAAAGATTATGAAAACACACTTTAAAGCAAGTTGAAAGGTTTTATTCTTCATAGAAGCAAAATTCACAATAATGAATGATTACCTTATCCCAATATTCCCCTAAAAGATCCCTATTTATTTTGGATTCCTACAACATATAAGCAGCATTAGGCGAATTTGAGGAAGATTTGGAAAACAAATAAAGAGGAAAATGCACCAGGGACAAAAATATAAGCTAAGAAGAACATTTTTGTAGATAATAGCTTCTATTTTTATATAAGGTATAAAGATAACCTTGTCATGCTTTTTCGACCGATGATAAGCACGGTTATGTCTTCTATAGTTAATGGGAGAGCAAAACTCTAGAGAACACTTGTCGCACTTCTGCATCTGAATCTTCCCAGGATATAAGAAAGGCCGACCTGAAGGTTCTGTTAAAAGAATGAAAGATAGCATATATTTGGGTTTAGAATTTAATGCACCTACTTCTTATGCATTTTACATACAACCTGGTTACTTGAATACACCACCACAAAGGCAAGGGTTACTCTCAATATTTTAAAATACATTTTTGAAGTTTACCATAAAAGACAGCTACATGTAATTACATGCCTAAATCCTAATAGTTCCTTAACCCAATAAAGGCGAAAGTGGTATATGGCAAAATGCTATTGAAAATAAACACTCGAAAGATAGAGTAATTATTTTACCTGGTTCATCAAAAGTCTTAAGAAATTGAACCCATTGTACAGGGTTGTCACCAGCCCTAGGGGAAGAAAGTGAAGAGTCTTTTCTTGTTACATTATCTAAAGAATCATCGATGTCCTCTGTTTCCGTTACATGGGGAGTGCCAGAGTCAGTGAATCTTCCAATTGCCATCTATTCAGAAAACTCAACTGCACAAAGTATAAAGATATAAGTCACAGAAATTATATAAAAAATCGGCAACGAGACGAGTAGCCCAACATGGCAAATGCAGGAATTCCAGCAACAACCTTGAGTAATAATTTGGGTTTTCCAATATAAAACCGAGACAAATATGTAGCCGCTAAACTCTTGATCACTTTGCAAGTATGGTTAAATTGGTCACTTTAAAAGCAAAGAAAGTGAAAATGAAAATTTGAAAAAAAAAAAGAGTCAAAGTTGGAACATATTCACAATAAATGAAAGATGAAAATGCAAATCAGTAAAATGCGTAATTTGAATCCATGTTATTATATAGAATAAAGAACGTGATCTGAGATGAGAAAGAAAAGAGAATCTCACACAAAGATTGGAATGATTAGATTGAGGGATCAAAGAAATGCGTTATTTCTTCAATGTTGAGAATTGAGAGTAATATGTTGAGAATTAAGTGAATGGATCAATCGTTTCTCACTATTCACTCACTCACCCTAACAATGGAGGATTACTATTCTGTTTTGGACATTATAGCAAGCACCACCAACACATTCAAAAACTTCAACATTATTTTATAAAAATAGTAATATAAAAACTTAACCATTTATTTATTTTATCAAAAACTACTTACCCACAATTTCGTTTTCAACAAAATCAAAGTTGTGGAGTAATAATTTGTTAGTCATTATGTCACTAATTAAACTATATATATATATATA